>NC_092514.1:31046605-31119702 GCF_047511675.1 Marmota flaviventris
TGTGACCTCGCTCAGGACTCCGGGCCTCAGTGTCTGAGCAGGACCCAAAGCCAAAGTTGCAGTTCACTTAACACTTGGCCAGCGCCTTAGCAGAACCACCTACCAACACATCTGCAGACCACCGAGACTCCGCTCCACTCCCACGCAGGTCACTCAGCTGCTACCTCCCCACAGCACAAGGCCATCGGTTCCCCTGACATCACCAGACACCCCGGCTCTGGAAGCACACCGACTACATCTTGAAAAGCATTCCTTGCCATTTTGAGGTGGGCATGGCTATCGGATCCGTCCCCTTTTGAGCAGGTACCTGATTCCAATTCCTCCCTCATGGAATTAATATTGTCAAAATGGCCACACTATCAAAAACCTTATACAGATTTAATGTGATTCCAATTAAAATCCCAATAACATTCCTCATAGAAATAGAAAAAGTAATCATGAAATTCATTTGGAAAAATAGACACAGAGAAATCCTTATTGACAAAGCAATCCTTAGCAAGAAGAGTGAAGTAGGAGACATCACAATATCAAACCTTAAACTATACTACAGATCTGTAGTAACAAAAATGGCATGCTATTGGCACCAAAATACACATGTAGACCAATGGTCCAAAATAGAAGATACAGAGAAAAACCCACATAAATGTAGTTATCTAATTCTTGCCAAAGGTGCCGAAAACATACATTAGCTAAACGATAGCCTCTTCAACAATGGTGCTGGGGAAACTGTAAATCCATATGTAGCAGACTGAAATTAAACCGTGATCTCTCACCTTGCACAAAACTCAAAGTAGATCAAGGACCTAGGAAATAGACCAGAGACCCTGTACTTAAGAAATAAAATCAAGAATTAATAATGGGATGGATTCAAACTTAAAAGCTTCTTCTCAGCAAAGGAAACAATAATATGAAGAGAGAGCTCACAGAGTGGGAGAACATCTTTACTACACACACATTAGATAAAACCCTAATTTCCAGGATATATAAAAAACTCAAAAACTTCAATACCCAAAGAATAAATAACCCAATCAATAAATGGGCTAAGGTAATGGACAGACACTTCACAGAAGAAGATACACAGTCGATCAACAAATATATGAAAATATGTTCAACTTCACCAGAAATTAGAGAAATGCAAATCAAAACTACTCTAAGACCATCTTACTCCAGCCAGAATGGCAATTAACAAGAATACAAGCAACAATAAGTGTTGCTGAGAATGTGGGGGGGGGGGGGAAAGGTATACTCATACATTGCTAGTGGCATTGCAAATTGGTGCAACTACTCTGGAAAGAAGTATGGAGCTTCCTCAAAAAACATGGAATGGAACCTCCATTTGATCCAGAAATTCCACTCCTCAATCTATACCCAAAAGACTTAAAATCAGCATACTAGAGTGATGCAGCCACATCAATGTTTATAGCAGCTCAAGTCACAGTAGGTAAACTGTGGAACCAACCTAGAAGTCCTTCAAGAGCTAAATCGATAAAGAAAATGTGGTATATGTGCACAATGGAATCAGCTTTAAAAGAGAATAAAATTATGACACTTGCAGGTAAGTGGATGGAGTTGGAGAATATTATGTAAGTGAAAAAAGCTAATCCTCAAAAACAACAGGCTGAATGTTCTCCCTGATAAGTGGATGCTGATCCATAATGAGGGGGGCAAGGGAAGAATGGAGGAACTTGGGGCAAAGGGGAAGGATAGGAGGGATGGTCATGGGGTAGGAAAGAGGTTGGAACGAGACGGATATCATTACCCTAGGTACATGCAGGACTGCACATATGGTGCAACTCTACATCGTGTTCTACCAGAGAAATGAAAAGCTGTGCTCCATTTCTGTACAATGAACCAAAGTGAATTCTGCTGTTATGTACAACTAATTAGAGCTAATTAATTTTTTTAAGTACATTTCTGTGTCTAAGGGTGGCAGAAGACCAAGACCAAGGACGGCACGTCTTGGGTATCCCTCTGCCATCTATGCCCTCCACCCTTGTCCCGCCCCAGGGATGCGCTTTGAGGGGGAGGATTTGTAGCCCCACCCCCCACTGCCTCTGCTCTCAGTGGCCACAGCCCAGGAGAGATGTCGCTGGGGAGGGTGGGTGTCCTCTCCAAAGGCTGCCCCGGCTGGCAGCGGGCCTACTCCTCCCGCAGAGGCCGCAACCCAGGGAGGGGCAGGGCGAACCCGGGGTGGGGCGAGCTGCCACCCGGGGGGCTCAGGGCCGGTGCCAGGCGCCCCCTGCGTGGGCAGCATAAGGTCCTCAGAGGCTGTGTGGGTACCGCCGCCTGCCGTGTCCTGCTTCCCGAGCAGGCAGGCCCTGCCAGGAGCAAGACAAGTGGCCTGGGGAAGCCACAGCACAGGGCACCCCATCCTCTGGTCGCCCTCTGACTCTGAGGCCCGCTGCCCTACGCTGTCACTGTCGTCACAGCCAGCGCTCCACACTGTGGCCACTGGAGTCCCGACCTGGCCACCAGCAATGCTGCCAACACCTCCACTGCACTGGAAGCAGACTCCCGCCACCGCCAATGGATGAGGATGCTCCTATTTGGACGCCTATTTCCATGCAGCCACCGATTCAACTGGACTCCCCAAAGGGCCTTAGGGTGCCCAGGCTCCCTGATGAATGCCCTGCCCACAGAGGGATGCCGCTGGTTCCTGGGAACCTCCAATGTGGAACCCTAATGTGGAACGTTGAGGATGGCTGCTGTTCGCTTCCACACTGCAACTGGACTCCTCCACAGGTGGCGCCTACACCTCCAGGCTTGGGGAGGGTGTGGGCACCCCATTTTATCTGTGCCACCTGTTCATCCTGCCAGGGGATTAATTCACTAATTGGCTTTAGGCTCTCATAACAGGATCATTTCCCCTCTAAACCTTCTTGCATTGTCTCACCCATGAGCTTTTGGGGGACACCGAGAAACTCAACCATATCGCGTCTTCATCAGATAGCTTAGCAAGATCTTCTTCATGACTTGCTGTAGCTTCTACATCAGCACTTGCTGCTTCACCCTGCACTTGTCTTATATGGAGATGGGCCTCTTGCCTCCAACATCATGAACCAAATTCTGCCACCTTCAGACTTCTTCTGGAGCTTTCTCCCTTCTCTTGGCATCAGACAAATCTAATGTTTTGGCCTTATCTGGATGCAGTTTTGGCTTAAGGGAACGTGGCTTGTTTCATCTGTTCTCCAGACTATGAAAACTTTATCCCTATCAGCTGTTTTGCTTTCTTATCATTCACATATGCCCTGGAGCAGCACTTTAATTTTCTTTATGAACATTTCCCTTGCATTCTCAATGGGACTAACTATTCAAGAGGCACAGCTTTTTTTTTTCTATCCTTTCTTTCCTTCTTTCTTTCTTTTTTTAATAGTTTTAGATCAACAGCATGCCTTTCTTTGTTTAGTTTTTTTTTTTTTTTTTGTAGTGCTAAGGATTGAACTCAGTGCCTCATACATTCTAGGCAAGCACTCTGCCACTGAGCTACAGCCCAGCCCAAGGCACAGCTTTCTATTTGGAATGCAAAACATGGAACTCTTCCTTCTATTCCAACTGTTCAGTCCATTACAGAGTAATTAACTGGTCTAACTTCAGTATTGTTTCTTAGGGAATGAGAAGAAGGTGAGTCATGATCTGTGGAGCAATAAGAAGACACATATTAAGTTTGCTGTCTTATATGAAGAGGGTTTGTAGTGTCACATGACATCTAACCTAGTTAACGTCACAGAACACAGTAGGGGATAAAATGCCCTGAAATCCTCACCACCCTTTAGGCAGTCATCTCGGCTCCATGCACAGGGGCCCCACAGGACCCCTGTGCTCTAAGGGGGCTCCATCTTCAGCTACTCAGTGCTGGGGGTGGCACAGCCTGGTGAATGGATTGAGCACGATTGTGTCAACATAAATGTTTGTTACTAAAATACTTACAATGCCATCCCAGACATTTAAAAAAAAAACCACCATCACAAAAAATAAAATAGACAGTTTTAGTGGGAGGAGGCGGATAGCTGTGGTGGGGCATCTGGCACAATGCGCAGGTGCTCACACGTGGGAGGTGCCCTCAAGGACTTTCGAACTAGGGCAGCGAGAAAACATTCTAGGAGAAGTGGAGGCTTCTGGTCTAATCGTTTCTTGACCCCCTGCCTCTGGCATTTGTGTGTGTGTGAATTTTATGTAGCTGCCAGGGAAGATGGCTGACTTTGAAAGAATGGGATGGCAGCTTGGGTCACCACCTGTACCAACTGGAAGATAATGATGTAAAGGGCCTCTCCTTCAGCTGGAACCTCCCAAGGCCCCCTGCATGGGGAGCTTCCCAGAGAGTGTCCAAGCAGGTCACATGCAGCAGAGCAAAGGGGGCAAAACTGTGAGGCACATGTGTGGGTAGGATTCTCCCCTCACTTTCTGTCCAGTCTCTATACAAAAAAGCATGGGCAATCCAGGCTGGGATTGGCTGTGCTGGAGAGGGATCCTCACAGGGCCTGGCTCTGGGCTCCAGCCACGCCTCTCTTCCTTGGGTACCCAGAATCCCACCACAGCTTGCTTTGTTCCTTCTACAGAGTAAGCCCCAGACCTCTGTCCTCTGCTGGGAAACAACAGGGTAGACCCTGAGGTCTGCCCAGCCATCCTCTACAACAGCCCCCCAAGTGACCACTCTCGAGACAGCAGCCCTCCCTCTTGGCCCAAAGACCACTCACTTCTTGTCTTGAAGGTACTCCTCCTCAACATATGGCTGGAGGCGTCCATACCTAGAGAATACCAGGAGGCTGTGACCTCTAATATCCTGTGTCCCTCATCTGTCGAGATGCCTCGTGGACTGGACTAACTTACTGACAATAACGGGAGCTCAGGAGGGCTGGGAGAGTTTGTCTGCACGGATTCCTAAATGATAAGCCACGTGCCTGCCAAAGGTAGGTGCTTCATATATACTTGAGCCATGAATGAACCCAACCACCTGCTGCCTGGCTACCTCAGGGCCAGGACCCTCTCAGTTGACCCCAGGGGTCCCTGTTCTGTCTACAGGCAGGTTGGAACCCTCCCAGATGCAACCCACAGACTCCTTCCCAAATGTGGAAACTGCTTTTCATGAGGCCTCAGAAGAGTGAGGTCTGAGGCAGAGAACTTCCTCTCAGGGAGGGGACAGGCCCCCAGGGAAAGGCCAGAGCCATCGCCAGCCTGTGTCTCAGGACCACTCTGAGGCAAACACTCCTAGGGCTCATCCTACTTGGATTTCTAAACACCCAGGCAGAGTTCTCCTCTGAAAAACCCTACTTTCCTCAGAGCTGACGGAGGTTCAGAGTGATGCCCGGCATTCCCAACACCAGGCCAGGAGATGGCCATGGGCCAGGGCTTGGAGGTGATACACACCTTTTACCCAGCAGCTCCAGAGCCTTCTGGGTACTGGCCAAATCTTGGTACAAATACAAAACCCCATGGACATAGGGGGTGTTACCCTGCTGCAGGGTAGGCACCAGGCCATCCTCGAGCTCCCAGAGAAGTACTGTGAGGGTTTCCACAAGACAGGACACATCCACTGATGAGCCTTGGTCATCTTCTCCCTAGGATGGGCAATCAAAGAGGGACATTTCAACAGGAAAACGGTAGCCATTTGCAAAAGGAATCACTGCCATACGTCAGGGGAAATCAAAATATTTTCCCTCCATATTCTCAGGAGACATCACACACACACACACACACACACACACACACACACACACACACACATACACACAAACCTGGTGAGATCTGGCACTTTTGAAAGGGGAATCTGAATGTGGGTTAAACTATGGACACCTGTGGTGCCCTGTCCTGTCTCACTTCTGGTCTCCTTGGGAAAAATTGCCAGAGTCGTTGGGACACAGAGCTATCCAGCACCTCCACACTCAGGAAAAGCCCTGAGGCTTAAGCACCCACAGATCTGTAGACAACAAGAACTCATGGCTCTGGGCTTGCTGTCTCAACACCAGTGAGCAGACTGGGACTGTTTGTGGACTGTGAGTGCCTAGCTACCAGGGTTCCAAGTTCTGTGAGTTCCATGGCCAAGGAAGTGAGGTCACTGTCTCAGGAAGTCCTTTGCTGAGTCCCTTTCTTACACAAGATGGTTCCAATGGCCCACTGGGCTGCAGTCTTCCCATGACATAGGCACAGGTGGACCCAGTTACACCAACACACCCTGGATCAGGCCCTCAGACAGGCCCGGGTGTAGCCAGCTCCCTTGGTTTGGGGAGACAGAGCTTGGTTGAGACCCTTCCCCTTCTTGTGGGTATGTGTGTGGCCCTGAGGAAGTCATTGTGCTTTGCAGGGCCTCCATAGCTTCTCAACATGTTCCCAGGGGTCATTCTAGCATCTGCTTTAGAGGTTGTCATCAGGGACATGTGCCCACACATACATGGACTCCCTGAGAAACCCTAATCCAGGAGTCATGCGTCTCTAATGCACAAATATACAGATAACATGACATAGCAAGTTAAGGGACAAAGGATGACATCCAACTTTACCATGACCTGAGTCCCACAGTGACAGAGGGAAAGTCAGCTCCTCTCTTGGCCATGGTCCCCACTCTGCACCACTGGAGGGTTATTTTCAGAGATAGCCTCCCCTTTGCCATAGAATTCTAATTCCTGTGCGAAATCAAATTGCCCCAATGTCTCTTCCGATCGTATGATGGGGTACACTACAGGGGATTTCAAACACCACAGCATCCTGTGCCCAAAGCCTGTAGCTCCCTCCTCTCTCAGTGGATCCACATCAGCATCTGGTTTCTAAGAAACAGAAATCAACAAGCCTCATGGGGTATCACTTCCAAGTTTGAGTCACGGGAAGTCTAACTTAGTCTGGCTCCACAGGCTCACAGCAGAGGGCACTGCTGAAATTCCAGAGGTTTGTGGGGAAAGTTGGTGGGGCAGCAGGCAGAGACCTGAGGACCCCATGAAACGGCAAGGTGCTGGCATTTCTGTGCCTCCGTTTCTACATGCCTCCCATAGGTGAAAATGCTAGGGCTAAAAAATTCACTGATGCACAAAACATATAAGAAGCAAGGATGGTGTGGAATGGCCAAAAATTTGTTCCATAGCATGGCCACGACCACGGAAACGGACTTCTCTATCTCCATGTCTTTAGGGAAAGGCAAAGCCACTTCCTTTTGTTTTGTGTGCAGTTTAAAGCAACAGTTTCCTCCTATTCTTCCAACTAAACTTTGGAGGCAAGATCCCAGTAGTATGAACCAAGAAGCATCTCAGAGGCAATAGTACTCAATAGCTGAGGCTACTGGAGCAGAGAGAAGGACAGACAATTCAGCTTTGAGGTCTGGAAAGGGAATAGGAGACCAGTCCCTGCAGGGGACACTCACAAACCGAATGCATGTTCACTGAGCGCCCTGTGCTCACTGTTGAATGGAACATGAGGAGCTGATGTCTTTCCATCTCCTAAGGAACTTCCAGATTTAGTTAGCCATCCCAGGAGACTCAGGACCATCATCCTTGTGCACACAGAGCTAAGTGGCTGCTCATTACCTTCCCACCAAAGGTGAGAGGCAGGTGATGCTAAGTTCTTTGAACTGATACTGAATTGAAAAATATTTTAATTGTATATGCTCTCCTGAAAATACCAGTAAATTCATCAGCTTCAAATTACTATAAGAAAGAACTAAAGGGGAGAAGATATGTTAAGCAAAGTAAAGATATGACAAGAATTCAACTTCCAAATGACCTAAATGCACTTGCAGCTTCTGTGCTATTTCCTGTTGCTTATAATACATAGCAGGTTTCATATGTGCTGATGGTGCCTTACAGGCTCCTGGCCTAACAGGAGAGGCTTTCCTCACACTAGAGCAGCTTCACCAAGCATCTGGATTTACACAGCTGCAAATTTTGAAAAGTAACACTAAATGATATCTCTCAAGATAAAGATGTCTGCTTAAAAACAAATATTAAAACTAGATAAAATTCTACTAGAATACAAAAATGTAGAAACTACGATGACATAACAAAATATTTATTAAACTCTAAGCATGTTATTTATTGACCCCCAAACAAATATTCCTATAGCATTTCTAAAAGACATCATCCTTATTCTTCCTTGAATTGCTTCTATCCATCAGAAAGATGTCATGTTCTTAAGGCTGGTTGATTTATTCCCTTCAAATGTGAATAAAAACCCAAATCTCAAAATTCCACAAAACCATTTATAAGAAGGGAAAATGTCCTTCATCCAATTCACAATGCAGCTGAAAAAAATCCCAATAAAACCAGAAACAGCCTATGAGAAAGTTTCACAAGAATTGCAATTAGCTATACAATGATATACAGAAACCAGTTTTTTAAACACTTGAAAGTGCTCCTCAGCCACATCACAAGCAACTAAGATATTTATTTACCACCTATTAACTCAATTTCCACAAGGATAAAAAAATCTTCCTCATGCTAAACAGGATAGATGAAGGAAATGCAGTGTCAAAGAACAGCTCTCTTTGGTCATCAGCTCTGTGCTTCCCAGTTCACACTGAGGTTGACTTTCATCTTGCCCACATGGACCAGGACACTTAATTAACACACAGTCAGGGAGCCTGCCCTAGAAGGCTACTACTCCCCAGAGACTAGTACATGTGCTCCTTTGGCTTTCCTGACACTAACAGGTTATGAACATCCTTTCTTCTTAAAGAATAGGCTGATGGGGCTGGGGTTTGGGTCAGTGGTAGAGTGCTTGCCTAGCATGTGTGAGGCACTGGGCTCAATTTTCAGCACCACATATAAATAAATAAAATAAAGGTCCATTGACAACTAAAAAACAATATCAAAAAAAAAAAAAAAGAATAGGCTGGTGAACACAGCACATCAGCTGTTTCATGTGAGTACTGATATCTATTAGTTGTTGATAGCTGTCCCATTCCCAGGGTTACCTGCTATTAAAAGGCAAGCTCACTGGGGAAGCACTGAGGACTCCTATCATAGCCTCCTGCTGAAAACCTCAGTTGAACTCCTGCTTCAATCCTAAGCCTGCTGCTTCCCCAAACACAAGTCTATTGCATGATTTTACAAAGAGGGGGAACTGATGGAAATCACTGAGGGGCTGGAACACCTGAAGAAGGTCAGCCTGGCCAGTGACTAGGTCCTCTTCCAGTCTGACCTCTTTGGAACAATTTGGAAGAAAATGATTTCTAGACAAGTCACTTGATAACAAATTTATAGTTTCATATTTGAAAGCACCAACGAAAGCTTTAGTTACCAGTCAAGATATGCAGTTCATGAGTGTGTCATTATGAGAAGTAACCAAGAAAAGGGTTGTGGCTAAACTCAGACCATAGAGAACCCTCAGTGATCCACAGTGGCATTGGGCAGGGGGAGAGGTAGGGTCAATATGGGTAAATTCAATGCTCAGGACAATATTAAGAAGACTGTTAGATTAATTCAAACTATAATCCCCAGCCCTTTACAATAACAAACCATCCATTTAAGATCCACTCTCCCTCCTCCTGGCCATTTCCTAACAAAAGTACTAAGAGGCTCAGATCTGGCCAAAATGAAAGGCCCAGCAGGGCTTGGAGGCACACACCCGTAGTCCAAGCATTGGGGAAGATGGGACAGGAAAATATGGAGTTCAAAACTAGCCTCAGCAAACTAGAGAGGTCTGAAGCAACTTAGCTAGAATCTGTCTCTAAATAAACATATTTTTAAAAAAAAGTCTGAGGATGTGTCTTAGTGGTTAAGAACCCCAGGTTCAATATGTGGTATAAAAATAAATAAATGAATGACTCATCAAATTTTCAGTCCTCCGGATGGTTCTGTATTTTCAGCAGTGCCCATCAGGAACCATGGCGATGAGGTTACCTTCTAGAAAGCCAATCACATTATATATTCCCACATCCAATACTGCTCAAAAACCTGTTCCCCTGGTTTGGATTCATCTCAATGAAATGCCTGACTGTGCCAGCAATGCTCCTGTGCAATGACTGTGAAGCACTTGACAACTACTACACTCAAGGCAGGCAAGGCTGGCATCCTGCACCTTTGGGTTCAAAGGCTGGAGAGTCCAGGTTCTGGCAGGGACTGCCCTGGCTTATTCTCCTTTGTGGGACTTTCCAGGACTTGGGCACCATGGGTCCAGCTTAGGACCTGCTAAGACACCCTAGCTATGGGTGCTTCTAATTTTACTGCCATCTCCAAAGTCATCCGAAGCAGAAACCCCTACGATCAATGCAGGGGACCAACACCATTTCCAGAAAGGCCACCTGCACTTGAAAGTCCATGCTGTGGAATCACTGGCTTCTACGACTACAGACCTCCCTCCAGATGTGATACTGGCCTTTGGAGCACTGAGCATCTGCTCCAAAAGAAGAGAAACTCCAAGCCCAGACAGCAAGCCTGGAGCATGAAAACCTGCAGCACCTCTAACCAGAATACCTCCAGTGACCAAGGGACAAAAGACAAGCAGCAAACATGAGCAGGGAGTCACCAGTTCCCCTCCATTTAATGCTTGACACAAAGGCCACCCAAGCAGAAATCGAGGGGCCAGCACCACCCCAGAAAGACCAACTTGCATGACTATGCCCTTGGCAGTGTCCTCAGTGGAACCTGAGAGCAGAGAACCTGGGAGCAGCCTGTGGGTAATGAGCATCTCCTTTCTAAGAGGAGGGACCCTCGAGCACCAGACAGACCTATGAGGCAAGCTTGGGCCTGACTCTCTGTGGCCCCCACCACCAGAGTATTTCCATGGTGACCAAGTTACACAGGACAAACAGCAACCATGATCTTGGAGCCACCTAGGCCCCTCCTTTCAGTGCCATCCCCAAAGGGCCCACCCAAGCAGAAATGCCCAAGTTGGCCTCGGGGCACCAGCACCACCATGAGCAAGGCTGCATCTAGGTGCACATCTGTGCTGGCCTCTCAACCTGGCAGCTCAGCTGGACCAGCCACCAGACCATCCTCTTCCAGGTCAGGACCCACTCCTGTGGGGTCCAAGAGAAAACTCTTTTGCTAAGATGACATCCACCTTCTCCCACATGGGACCTGGTGGCAGACTGCTTAGATGCATAGCACAGGTCTCACCCTGACCTCTGTGATCCTGGGGCAAAGTGGAGGCTCAGAGACATGATGTCCCCTTCCCTCTCACTTCCTGGCAGCTTTGCCCTCAGAGTTGGGTAGCAGGAGGCTTTCATTTTACTTGGCTCTCTGGTCAGGCTCCTCACTACTACAGAGGCCCTGTCCTGGCTCTCTGGTTTCCTTGTTGTTTGAGCATCTGGGAGTTCTCTGTCCTTAGGCCATTTGCTTGGATGGGGAAATTTGAAATTGGCTTGTGGTCCAGATAATGAGAAGGGATATGAGGTGCACAGAGGAACCACAATGTTTGGAAGGTCTCCTTCATAATTTGTAAGTATAGGAAATATTAAGCCCAGACTACTCACTAGAAAGAATTTTCACAGAGTGCTCTGCTTATAGCTATAAATCTGACCAAGAAAAAATTATTTTCCCACTCTAACAGAGCATGGCCTCTGTATGGGCCAGAATCAAGAGAAAAATGGCCTTTAAGGAGGTCACTGAATTATTAGTCTTATGCAAATAGAATTGTTTTGTCAAAGACCAGGAAAATGGGATGAAATACATAATTTTTTTTATTCTACATAAATAAGCCTGTTCTAGACTCCTGGTGGGAAGACCTCCAGAGGCCTCTGCCACCTGGTGGGGGAGAGTGGAGAGCCACAGGGTGGGGTGGGTAAGCTGAGCCAGTGAGGTGCATGGGCTGCAGTCCTTCAGGGACCCTCAGTTGACCTTCACAAGAGAATCACAGAGGACAGGGTGGCTGAATCAGGAAGGCTGGAGGGATTTTCAGGTAACTTTAAAATAAATCTCACTGTGGGGAAGTGGGGCAAAGAGGAGGTGAGTCAGATGCCCCTTGGCTACCACTGGACAAAGGGAAGTGAGCAGAGGAAGGGTGTGCCACCCTGCCTGCCTCAAAGTCGCCTGGGGTTATGGAGCTTGGGGCAGAGGCCTTCACAGGCCCACATTCCCAGCTACCTAGACCACTGGACCTTGAACCCAGATTCCTGAAGGTGACAGGAGCCAGGGGCTCACCTCCTGCCAGGTACCACCCTGCATGTTCCAGCTGCTACCAGCAACTCAGGTTTCAAGCTCCAACCAGGTCATCACCCCCTTATAGAAGCTTCCTAGACTTTTTATACCCCAAGTGGGGACCATGTGGTGCCCCATCCATGTTCTACTAACACCTCTTCTTGTTACTTGTCACAAGAACCCAAACTGTCATTCAGTCGCTCAGTGTTTCTCCAGTGTCCCCTGCATGCCAAGTGACATAGAAAGACATAAACTAATCCATGTGAATGAATAGACAGTGACAACCTGAGGCCAGTTCTCTACAGCAAAAATCCTTGGTCCTCTGAGAACAAATAACCAAAAACCAGGCCTGACAGGGTAGTAGAGAGTGCAGGGAGGGCTTCCTCAAGGGGGTGATGGCCCAAGATCTGAAATAGAAGTAGAAATTACTTCTCTGGGCCTCAGTTTCTCCAGCTCTAAAGCAGGGAGATCCTGTGTGTCACCCACCACTGCCCCTACAGAGCCGACCTGGAGTTCAAGTTAAGACAGATGTGGGGACAAGGTGCAGGGAAAAGAACTACATGGAAATGGCCAGCAGCTTTGAGCTTTTTGTCTTGTTATGGGCGAGGCAGGGAGGAGGTGAGAGCTGGGAGGGGTGGAATAGGGCCAGTGGAGGTGGTGAGAAGGGAGGGTTTGGGGAAGTTCAAGGCACAGACTCAAAGACAGTTGGAGCATGGAGCAGGGAGGGGTGGTGTCTCCCTGCCAGACCTGGCTCTTTCCATGGTGTGGCCCAACCTTCTTTTCCTTCTGAATCCTGTCCCCCTCCGTCCCTGCACCCCCAGCTGCTCACAGGTCATTCCTCTGCCTGACCCACACACTCCAGCTGCCTGGCCTTGCTCATGCAGTCCCCTCACTGGATCCCCTCCCTCTCCTATTGGTCTCCCCCTCTGGACGAATTCCCCAGCCACACCCATCTCTTCATTCTTCTCTGAGCCCCCCACCCCAACTTGATGGGTCCCCCCATTCCAAGCTCCCGGCATCAGGCCTCCCCTGCAGGGTTCTGCACATGAGGCTCTGGAGCCAGATTTCCAGAATTCCAGTCCCAGCTCTTCCAGGCAGGACCTTGACTAACTCATAATTCATGTCCTTTCCCAGAGCCTCACCTTTACCACCAGGGAAATGGGTGATATGATTCCCTCTGTAAATATATGCAGCCTGGTTCATGGAGGTATTGATGCTCCGAGGTGGAATTCAGGGTTCCTGTAAGGGGGCGCCTTTTGTCACTTAAAGGAGTGGCCCTCGTGGCTCCAAGAACAGAGTTGGTTTTTGTCCCCTGTAAAGTGACCACTATAGGGATGGTCTAGTTAGTGGCGCTGAATATGTCGAAGCCCGATTTACCCTGTAAATGCTGTCTCATGCTTCTCTTTCCTTCACTTGGGGAGGAGATGAACAGAACCCCAAAGACAGATATGAGATCCGGGAGCTAGTTTGGGCTCCCAGGTTCCTGGATTGCATGGGGACAAACTTACAAGTCAAGGTGGCCTTTCTGAAGGTGGTGATGGTTCCTCCCAGGAGAGCTTCAGGGGTTCTGCACGGTCAGGCTTTGGGGGATGGCATGAATTGCACAAACATCAGTGGTTGCTTACCCTGGTTTGTATTTTGCCTTCTCTCCCTTGGTCCTCATGGTGGTGCTCTGCCTAGGGGCAGGCCCTGGAGCTGTTCTATCCCAAACTTGCCCCATGGTGTTCTCTGGTTTGGGGGGTCCCTCTACTTTTTTAGCAGATGCCCATTTCTGCCATGGGAGATGGAAGAACTGGGGACAAATCTGTCTTCCAAGTTGCAATTGAGGCAACTGACACTGGCAGCATTAAGGGGGATGAATCTTGGTTGTCCCATGCTGACTGGGGCTGCCTGTTCTTGGGACAAACACTGTTCACAGTCCCTGGCCTCTGAGTAGCAGCTGCAGAGGCTGATGGACTAGTTGCTTCAGTGGACTTGCAGCCTGGCTGCCAGCAGAATGTGTGTGGGTGCTGGCACAGTCCCCCACGGTGGGATTTCTAAGTCTGTCAGCACCAAGGGCTGAGTGGGTTGGGCTGCCCAGGCTGGGGGGCCTGCTATCAATGGTGGGAATGGAGCTACCCCTGGACCTGGAGATCCCAGGTGTCCAAACTACTGACAGCTGGCAGAGGTGGGGGCTCTGGGCTTCTTCCTGTCAGAAACCCCAGGTGGGATGGTGGCTCCAGGGATGAGGGGCTTCTTCCCTCGGGGAGCGTGTTTAGGTACCTTTCAAGACGGCAGACTGAGGAATCAGACCAGAGACTCTGCGTCTAATAGAAGATAAAGTTGGTCCTCATCTTCATCTCGTGGGGGCAGGCCCCAAATTCCTTAATAAGACTCCTATAGCACAAGAGTTAAAACCAAGAATCAACAAATGGGACGAATTCAAACTGAAAAAGGTTTTTCTCAGCAAGAGAAATAATATGCGAGGTGAATAGGGAGCCTACATCCTGGGAACCAATTTTTACCCCTCAAACATCAGATAGAGGCCTAATCTCTAGAGTGTACAAAGAACTCAAAAAGTTAAACAACAAAAAAGCAGATAACCCAATCAACAAATGGGCCAAGGACTTGGACAGAAACTTCTCAGAAGAGGACATACAATCAATTAACAAATACATGAAAAAATGCTCACCATCTCTAGCAATCAGAGAAATGCAAATCAAAACCACCCTAAGATACCATCTCACTCCAGTCAGAAAGGCAGCCATTATGAAGTCAAACAACAATAAGTGCTGGCGAGGATGGGGGGGGGGGGGAGGTACACTCATACATTGCTGGTGGGACTGCAAATTGGTGCAGCCAATTTGGAAAGCAGTATGGAGATTCCTTGGAAAGCTGGGAATGGAACCACCATTTGACCCAGCTATTCTCCTTCTTGGATTATACCCAAAAGACCTAAGAAAAGCATACTACAGGGACACAGCCACATCAATGTTTACAGCAGCACAATTCACAATAGCTAGAATGTGGAACCAACCTAGATGCCCTTTAATAGATGAATGGATTAAAAAATGTGGCATTTATACACAATGAAATATTACTCAGCACTAAAAAATAACAAGATCATGGCATTTGCAGGGAAATGGATGGCAAAGAAGGCCCAGTGTGAGAAGGTGGCTGTAGGCAGAGCGGGACAGCCATTGCCAAGGAAGAAATGCTCATCCATGGGGAATACGGGTAGGCCACAGAAATGAAAGTTTCCTTTGCCGTCACATCAATAGGGGGACCTCTGAGGCTGCCACCACTTCTGGAACTGGCCTGTCCAGTCACCACTGAGGACCTGAACTGGGAGAAACAGAGCTCCGCAGCACATCCACTGCCTTCTGATGGGTGCGTCCCAGGCCATCTGGGACAGCTATACCATGCCCCCGAACCCCAGCCCATGTGTGGGCCCCTCTACCTGGGGAGGGGCCAAGCCTCTGGCATCAGTGGGCCTCAGCCAGACCTTGCCTTACCACCCCAGCACTACCTCCCCGCCCAAAGTGGGTGGGCGCTGCTCTCTCCTCCCAGAGACACCCTCCTACCTCCAAACTTTGTGTCCCCCTCTTCCACAGCCTGCCAACTGTTCCTTGGCCCTTCCTCCCAGGCCCTCTCCCAGCACCTTGGCAGGCTTGGCTCTGCAGCCAGGGGCTCCCTTGGGGGCCACCCTCATGAACACCATTATGACTTCACAGTCCCGCTTCCCCCACATCTGGGGCCTCCATCTGACTCCAGTAGGAACTTCCTACTCTCTCACCAGGGCCCAAAGCCCAACAGTACTCACAGGGCCTCAGCAGTAGACAGCTCCAGTCTGCCACCTTTTTTTAAAATTTTTACTTATTTTTTTTAATCATACATGACAGAATGTGTGTGGGTGCTGGCATGGGCCCCCACGGTGGGATTTCTACGTCTGTCAGCACCAAGGGCTGAGTGGGTTGGACTGCCCAGGCTGGGGGGCCTGCTATCAATGGTGGGAATGGAGCTACCCCTGGACCTGGAGATCCCAGGTGTCCAAACTACTGACAGCTGGCAGAGGTGGGGGCTCTGGGCTTCTTCCTGTCAGAAACCCCATTTGGCATGGTGGCTCCAGGGATGAGGGGCTTCTTCCCTCGGGGAGCGTGTTTAGGTACCTTTCAAGACGGCAGACTGAGGAATCAGACCAGAGACTCTGCGTCTAATAGAAGATAAAGTTGGCCCTCGTCTTCATCTCGTGGGGGCAGGCCCCAAATTCCTTAATAAGACTCCTATAGCACAAGAGTTAAAACCAAGAATCAACAAATGGGACGAATTCAAACTGAAAAAGTTTTTTCTCAGCAAGAGAAATAATATGCGAGGTGAATAGGGAGCCTACATCCTGGGAACCAATTTTTACCCCTCAAACATCAGATAGAGGCCTAATCTCTAGAGTGTACAAAGAACTCAAAAAGTTAAACAACAAAAAAGCAGATAACCCAATCAACAAATGGGCCAAGGACTTGGACAGAAACTTCTCAGAAGAGGACATACAATCAATTAACAAATACATGAAAAAATGCTCACCATCTCTAGCAATCAGAGAAATGCAAATCAAAACCACCCTAAGATACCATCTCACTCCAGTCAGAAAGGCAGCCATTATGAAGTCAAACAACAATAAGTGCTGGCGAGGATGGGGGTGGGGGGGGGGAGGTACACTCATACATTGCTGGTGGGACTGCAAATTGGTGCAGCCAATTTGGAAAGCAGTATGGAGATTCCTTGGAAAGCTGGGAATGGAACCACCATTTGACCCAGCTATTCTCCTTCTTGGATTATACCCAAAAGACCTAAGAAAAGCATACTACAGGGACACAGCCACATCAATGTTTACAGCAGCACAATTCACAATAGCTAGAATGTGGAACCAAACTAGATGCCCTTTAATAGATGAATGGATTAAAAAATGTGGCATTTATACACAATGAAATATTACTCAGCACTAAAAAATAACAAGATCATGGCATTTGCAGGGAAATGGATGGCAAAGAAGGCCCAGTGTGAGAAGGTGGCTGTAGGCAGAGCGGGACAGCCATTGCCAAGGAAGAAATGCTCATCCATGGGGAATACGGGTAGGCCACAGAAATGAAAGTTTCCTTTGCCGTCACATCAATAGGGGGACCTCTGAGGCTGCCACCACTTCTGGAACTGGCCTGTCCAGTCACCACTGAGGACCTGAACTGGGAGAAACAGAAAGCTCCGCAGCACATCCACTGCCTTCTGATGGGTGAGTCCCAGGCCATCTGGGACAGCTATACCATGCCCCCCAACCCCAGCCCATATGTGGGCCCCCTCTACCTGGGGAGGGGCCAAGCCTCTGGCATCAGTGGGCCTCAGCCAGACCTTGCCTTACCACCCCAGCACTGCCTCCCCGCCCAAAGTGGGTGGGCGCTGCTCTCTCCTCCCAGAGACACCCTCCTACCTCCAAACTTTGTGTCCCCCTCTTCCACAGCCTGCCAACTGTTGCTTGGCCCTTCCTCCCAGGCCCTCTCCCAGCACCTTGGCAGGCTTGGCTCTGCAGCCAGGGGCTCCCTTGGGGGCCACCCTCATGGATACCATTGTGACTTCACAGTCCCGCTTCCCCCACATCTGGGGCCTCCATCTGACTCCAGTAGGAACTTCCTACTCTCTCACCAGGGCCCAAAGCCCAACAGTACTCACAGGGCCTCAGCAGTAGACAGCTCCAGTCTGCCACCTTTTTTTAAAATTTTTACTTATTTTTTTTAATCATACATGACAGAATGTGTGTGGGTGCTGGCATGGGCCCCCACGGTGGGATTTCTACGTCTGTCAGCACCAAGGGCTGAGTGGGTTGGACTGCCCAGGCTGGGGGGCCTGCTATCAATGGTGGGAATGGAGCTACCCCTGGACCTGGAGATCCCAGGTGTCCAAACTACTGACAGCTGGCAGAGGTGGGGGCTCTGGGCTTCTTCCTGTCAGAAACCCCATTTGGCATGGTGGCTCCAGGGATGAGGGGCTTCTTCCCTCGGGGAGCGTGTTTAGGTACCTTTCAAGACGGCAGACTGAGGAATCAGACCAGAGACTCTGCGTCTAATAGAAGATAAAGTTGGTCCTCATCTTTATCTCGTGGGGGCAGGCCCCAAATTCCTTAATAAGACTCCTATAGCACAAGAGTTAAAACCAAGAATCAACAAATGGGACGAATTCAAACTGAAAAAGGTTTTTCTCAGCAAGAGAAATAATATGCGAGGTGAATAGGGAGCCTACATCCTGGGAACCAATTTTTACCCCTCAAACATCAGATAGAGGCCTAATCTCTAGAGTGTACAAAGAACTCAAAAAGTTAAACAACAAAAAAGCAGATAACCCAATCAACAAATGGGCCAAGGACTTGGACAGAAACTTCTCAGAAGAGGACATACAATCAATTAACAAATACATGAAAAAATGCTCACCATCTCTAGCAATCAGAGAAATGCAAATCAAAACCACCCTAAGATACCATCTCACTCCAGTCAGAAAGGCAGCCATTATGAAGTCAAACAACAATAAGTGCTGGCGAGGATGGGGGTGGGGGGGGGAGGTACACTCATACATTGCTGGTGGGACTGCAAATTGGTGCAGCCAATTTGGAAAGCAGTATGGAGATTCCTTGGAAAGCTGGGAATGGAACCACCATTTGACCCAGCTATTCTCCTTCTTGGATTATACCCAAAAGACCTAAGAAAAGCATACTACAGGGACACAGCCACATCAATGTTTACAGCAGCACAATTCACAATAGCTAGAATGTGGAACCAACCTAGATGCCCTTTAATAGATGAATGGATTAAAAAATGTGGCATTTATACACAATGAAATATTACTCAGCACTAAAAAATAACAAGATCATGGCATTTGCAGGGAAATGGATGGCAAAGAAGGCCCAGTGTGAGAAGGTGGCTGTAGGCAGAGCGGGACAGCCATTGCCAAGGAAGAAATGCTCATCCATGGGGAATATGGGTAGGCCACAGAAATGAAAGTTTCCTTTGCCATCACATCAATAGGGGGGACCTCTGAGGCTGCCACCACTTCTGGAACTGGCCTGTCCAGTCACCACTGAGGACCTGAACTGGGAGAAACAGAAAGCTCCGCAGCACATCCACTGCCTTCTGATGGGTGCGTCCCAGGCCATCTGGGACAGCTATACCATGCCCCCCAACCCCAGCCCATGTGTGGGCCCCTCTACCTGGGAAGGGGCCAAGCCTCTGGCATCAGTGGGCCTCAGCCAGACCTTGCCTTACCACCCCAGCACTGCCTCCCCGCCCAAAGTGGGTGGGCGCTACTCTCTCCTCCCAGAGACACCCTCCTACCTCCAAACTTTGTGTCCCCCTCTTGCACAGCCTGCCAACTATTCCCTGGCCCTTCCTCCCAGGCCCTCTCCCAGCACCTTGTCAGGCTTGGCTCTGCAGCCAGGGGCTCCCTTGGGGGCCACCCTCATGAACACCATTATGACTTCACAGTCCCGCTTCCCCCACATCTGGGGCCTCCATCTGACTCCAGTAGGAACTTCCTACTCTCTCACCAGGGCCCAAAGCCCAACAGTACTCACAGGGCCTCAGCAGTAGACAGCTCCAGTCTGCCACCTTTTTTTTAACTTTTACTTATTTTTTTTAGTCATACATGACAGTAGAATGCAATTTGATGCATAGTCTACATAATCATGAGCTGAAGGCTGCTTATCTGCCCCACCCAGGAGCTCTTCAATCCTCAACCTGTCCACGGTGAGTGGACAGCGGACACTTCCTCTAACACGCTTCTCTCCACTCTCCTCATCGGATAAGATAATGATGTAGTAAAGTAATGACCTAAATAGTAGTTGTTCAATAAATGCTTGCTGGTCTAAAATGAGGACTCATGATTCCCATCTCCACCCTGTTCCTTACCCTCCATCCATTTTTTAATAACCAAAAATTAGTTTATAATGAGTCCTTGCGTTTTCCTCTGCAATCAGTAGCTTTTCGTTTTTATTTCGTTGGCTATTATGAGACACGTCTTCCTGTGGGCCCTTCATCTCGTAAGGGCTGACTCCCCGCCTGCCAGGCTAAAAGGAGGCTTTTGGACCACATCTGACCGAGGCTTCTTTTATCCTGAAAGGCCTTTGATCTGGTACATGTGTTTAAAGACACCGAAGTCTCTCCTACATAAACAAAGCAGGCCCAGTTCAAGTCTCCCCCATGGGTGGGGAAAAAAAGGGGGAGACTCAGGATCAGAAGATGAGAGTCTCTGGTTTTATTTCATGTCATTTCCCTTCCTCGAGGGGGTGAGAGTCACCCCTCCCCACCCCTCCCCTGTGCAGCCTCTGCTGTGAGCATTCTTGGCATGGTTTTTCTCTGTGTGTGTCCTCCTCTTTTACTCTGCCTCTGCCCCTTTCCCCTGGGAGCCAGGTAGAAGAAAGAAACCACTGCTGTTTATTTTCTTTCCATCCATCAATCCCTGGAGCCAACCACTTCGCAAACAAGGGAAAAGGCACCCAGAGGCCTTGAAGTCATCCATCAGCTGACAGCTTTCAACAAAAACTTTATTAGCACCACCTTGGCCACAGGTGAGCAGGCACTCCATAGAACAGGAGAGAGGAACAGTGCTAAGAAGTGGGTCCTGGCCTGGAGCTGCGTGGAGCTTCCTCTCCCTCTTGTGTTCAACACGTGTGGTTGCAGCTGCTGCTGAGCTTGGGTGACAGTCCTGGGCAGGGGGAGCGCTGCAGCATACCACACATGGGCTTTCCTGATCACCTGACCTCTGCTCCTCCACCCCAGCTGCTCCCCTCTCTGTTCAACTCTCTGCTCATTTTTAAAAGAGCTCGAGTGTGCTCAGGTTGGCGGTGCAAGCTCTGTACCTAATTGCAATTGATGATTTTTTCCTATGTCTTCTGTGCGAGTAGAGATGCATTTGCTTCTATTCAACTGATATGTTTCCCAGCTCTTTCATCATACCAAACCAAACCAAAGTAATCCAATAGGAATAAAAAGAGAAAAATAGAACCGGGAGAAAGAAAGGGGAACCACGTCTATGTTCCTCTTTTTCTGGGCATCAGTGTGCTTTATATTACAAACCCATAACACAAATTTTAACATGTAGACACTGCATGAGGGGACAGTGTCTGTGTATCACCTCTATGGGAGAAATCACTAGAAGGGATTCTAAAAGATGCAAAGAAGGGTGTCTGTATTTTCATGAGACCTTTCATCTGGTGGGTGAGACACGCATGAATGTCTTATGTCTTCGTCCCCTCCTGATGTGAGACTCTTCAGCAGGCACTATCCTACCTGACTTCCAAAAGCAGAAGAAGAGAGGGTGAGCGTTTCCTTGTTACGAAGGCAGAAACTGAAGCTCTGAGAGTTGAAGGACCCTGGGAAGATTAAATCCTGGTTTCCTGAGTCTACATTTCACCTTGTTTTACTCTGTCATGATTCCAATCAAATCTTGCTATAGACACCTCTCAGAGCTGGGACACGTGAAGCAGTTTGGTAAGATATGGAGACTTGATCCTAGGAAAGGGGAAATCATTGAAGGCAAGAAGGATCAGAGACAGCATCAGGGAAGCAGAGAAAGTTCCAGGAAACTACAGAATGGGACCAGAGGCCACCCAGGGAGGTCCTCTCAGCCAGAGTGTCCTGGGGCCTGTCATTTAAAGGGTGAACCAGAGGTCAGGTTTTTAAGAATTTAAGGTTGAAAGTCTGAGGATAAGTGTCTTTTCCATCTATTTCTGCATATACATATGTGTGTGTCCTTTTCTTCTGTGTCTAATTATGCATGCAATTTAGCAAGGAGTGATTGCCTGCTAATTTGTGGCCTGGGCACTTTTATAGTTTTGTTTTGTTTTTTTCCTGCAGTGCTGGGTATCACACTTAGGGCCTTATCCATGCTAGGCAAGCACTTTACCACTGAGCTACCTCCCCAACCCTTGGCCTGGGCACTTTTCTAAAGCAAGAGAGAAAATACCTGTAACTAAAAGACTTCGCCTCATTGCTCCCAAGATTCCCATGGGGTTGAGCAGGGCAGGGCATCTGTGCCTCCTCTAGAAAGTGCTCTGAATTGTGGGTTCTCAGAGGACATGAAATGGAAATGTCCTTCTCAGTTCTCTGTGCACACTGGATGTCCATGGAGGGAAGGGGGTGGACACATACTGGAAACCAAATCCCATTCAGTCCTGTGCAGTTATTCTGCCCATTTTACAGATAAGGAGACTCAGGCTTTAAGAGGTAAAGTAACTGCTTATGGTCCCTGCTGTCAGCATGGTCATGAACTTCAAGTGGAAGTCAAGGTCACTGAGTCAGGCTGCTGCCCAAGTGCCTTCTGCAGCCTGGGGTGCTGTGGGTAAGGACTTAGGAGCTGGTGTAATTCGACTGTGAGGTTGAACGCATCCTAACTCTGTTACTTAAAGCATGCTGCTTACCTTAGCTAAACCTTGGTTTGCTCATCTGTAAGATGGGGATAGTAACAGTGCCCGCCTGAGAATGCTGATGGGAGAATGTAACGAGATGAAACATATAAGCATGAATAAGTATCCAAAGCTCAGGAACTATAAGCTGGCATTATTTATACCGTTGTTATGCCATGCTACTGTTGCAAGGAGATGTGGTGGCAAAGCACTACACCCTGAGGAGTTGTGAACCGTCCTTGATCCCCACCCCATCCCCATGCAAAATAGAAAGAGTATAGTCACGAATCAGATGAAAACATGAGAGCAGACAAGCAGTGGGAATAAATATTCATAAGTCAGGGTGCAGGCAGGTCCCAGAGGACAAGAAGTGGATGGAGTTTCAAAGGCCTCTTTTCCTGAGATAGGTGGGGACATTTTGTCAAGCAACTCTGGTGTATCAAGCTGCCTGCTAGCCCTCGAGGATATGATGATGCTCATTCAGACACGCACCTATGAGCTCTGGTCCAGATTCTCCCAGTATTCAGCCGCACCACTGTTTCCTCCTAAGACAAACACAGGAGCCAGATGACTACTGTAGGCCTCAACAGACCTCATCCTGGGTAGTTCAAGTTTGACTCAGAGAAGAGGGGCTGTCTTCCCAGGGCTGGAGATCCAAAGATGCCCACCCCCTCATCTAGCGTGTATTCTTCTGTAAGGGCCGAGCACTGTGGCGAGCCAGGGCCGGACTCCCTTCCTGCAGCACTCATCAGTGCCTTCTTGCAAAGCCCCACCCTCTTTCCTGAACACTGATCCCCTACATCTATATATCTCTACCACCCCCCAGTCCAACACTGAAACCAAATTGCAGTCACCTCTAAGGGAGCTATTGATTTCACCGGCCATTACAGAGTATGTCTTTTGTGTAGTCACTATACTAAATACCCAGAGAGATTCAAAGAGGCATCAGACTAGTGCCTTTCATCCAAGAAGCTGGCAGACGGGGAACTCAGACGTGGACACACTGGGCACAGGGACCAGGCCTGTGCTGGAGCTGGGTGTGTGCGAGGACCCACGTGTACAAGTATCATGTCAGCTGATGAAGGGTTTTGAACCTCAGCACCGTTGATGTTTTGAACTGGGTAATTCTATGTTGGGGGACTGTCTTGTGCATTGTAGGATGTTCAGCAATGTCCCTGGTTACTCCTGAGGTATCAGTAGCACCTTGTGTCCCCCACTGTGTCAACCGAAAGCATCACTGAACATCCCTAATTGGTCCCTGGGGACAAAAATTACCCCCATTTGGGAAGCACTGAGTGAATCCTAACATAGATCAGTGACGTGGGTATGATTTCATCTCTACTTGACAGCCATTCTGTCTAATCTGAGGTGCTGCCAGGTTAAATTCCATATCCAAGGTCACACAGATCGGAAGGATTAGGCAGGGCCAGTTTGCTTTCACAGATCACAAGCTTGCTATTCTTATTCCCCTACCCCCATCTGGGCACCCATGGTACTGAGGTCTTGGCAATGCTCAATAAACTCACCCAAAGATGGGCCATTACTAACACCAATTCTTCCCACATATAGTGCCCATTGTGAGCCACACAACCATTCTGTAGTGTAGGTCTCACCGCCCCCCCCCCCATTTTTTAAATGAGCACTCTTAGCCCAAAATGGACAGAAGGGATCTGCCCCAAGTCACAGAGAAGACAAGCCACCCAAGGCTGGGCTGGGACCCACATCTTATAATCCTACTGTCTCTGATACTCAGAGAGTTGAGCAAACACTGATTAAACTATGCGAGGCAGGAAGCAACTTAATATAAAAAATGCAAATCCAGGATGATGGATATATTTAGGGGTTGAATTATTATGTAGTAATATAAAAATAGATCAAGGGAAAGCACAGGAAATTGCAAACCTGACTGTGCGAGAAACGGAGAAGGTACATGGAGAGCATTGGGTACGTGTAATTAACTTTGCTGGGACAATATTTCGAGGCTGCCACTTGACACCAAAACATCCACAGGCTTCATTTACAGTAACCATGCAGGTAACCCCCTGAGGAGGAGTTATAATCCGACAGAGCTCAGCTTGAAGCTGTGGATTCAAAAAGTGCCAATGTTCAAATGCTTTGATGGGCAATCCCAATTCTCATATGCACTTAGGGTAAGCACACCATACATGTGGGTCCTGAGGCCTGTATGCCTGCTGATATTGAAATGACCTTCTTAGCTCTCAGTGCACACTGGATTCTCACAAGTACTGGAAACCAATTCCCATTCAGTCCTGTGCAGTTATTCTGCCCGTACATAAGGAGACTCAGGCTTCAAGGGGTAAAGTAACAGCCTATGGTTCCCGCTGTCAGTGTGGGCATGAACTTCAAGTGGGAGTCAGGTGGTTGAGTCAGGCTGCTGCCCGAATGCCTTGTGCAGCCTAGGGTGCTGTGGATGAGGGCTTAGGACCTGGTGGCATTCAACTGAGAGGTTAAACACTTGCCGGCTCTGTTTCTTGAAACATGCTCCTTACCTTGCCTAAACTTGGTTTGCTCATCTGTAAGATGGGGATAGTAACAGTGCCTACCTCAGAGGACTGATGGGAAGATGCCATGAGATGGACTGTATAGGTACTAATAAGATCTAATAAAAGCCAAGTATAGGATACCATTATTAACACAATTATTATAATTCCTACTGTCATCAAAGGGAGCCCAGGTGGCATGAAGCTTCACTATGCAGACATATGATCTTTCTTTTGTCCCCATGCCCTATATCTCTCCA
This sequence comes from Marmota flaviventris, assembly GCF_047511675.1. Classification (NCBI taxonomy): domain Eukaryota; kingdom Metazoa; phylum Chordata; class Mammalia; order Rodentia; family Sciuridae; genus Marmota; species Marmota flaviventris. The sequence continues at coordinate 31,071,840 of NC_092514.1, forward strand.
TGCAAAGTGGAAAGAGTACACTCTTGAGGACAAACAGAAGATTTAAATAACAGTCAGGGGGCATCTAGGACCCCAGGAGACAAGGAGACAAGCCTCATGATTGGTTTCAGGGCCTTTCTCCTGAGCTGGGTGGGGAAACTCTACTGTGAGCGCTTCCACCCTACCAAGTGTTTCCCGGAGGTCCTCCAGCCACAGAAGAGCCGTGATTCCATGTGTCCTCTGCTTCGTGGGAACACCACAGCACAAGCACCTCACAGCCAGGTCTACCTGCACCCGAAAGAACCTGTTCCAGCCTAAAGGAATCTTATTTATTTATTTATTTCCATAAGAAACAGTTATCCAGTGCTCCCTGGTGCAGCTGATACTCAGCTATTTATCTTGAGGCACAATAGCCCTTCAGGCTGCAATCCTCCTCCCACAGTCCAGATACCCGACGGGCTCAGAAGTGAATTCCTAGGTTCATGGTTTTGATGGACCTGTGAGCATTAGGCAATGGCGGGTGGGTGATTTTTCCAGGTCCCAGAAATTTGTACATGGGGGAACCTCTGCTAAGCAGGGATATGTGCAGTTGAGGAAGTGGAAAAGGTATGAGTGGCCTGTTTGCCTGAACCGGAAATGGGAGCCATGTGGGAAAGCATTCCTGTCTTCCTGGTCAGAGTAAAATTTAGCCTCCTTCCAATGTCCTGCACCAGTCACCGCGAGACCTGCTCAACAAACCCAGCTCCTAACACAGGGGAGAGGCCCAATCAATATGTGATAAATGAATGAAACTGAAAACCAACTAGGCTGCTTCTTGATTTTCCAAAAGTGTCCCCAAGACTGGTAGTTAGTTACCTATGTGTGATACTTCCAGGTATTCAAAGAAACGCGGTTTCAGAGCACAGTTTATTCAAATATTTACTGGTTTTCGCCCATGAGCCAGGTCTTGGGAACAACCTGCGTGAAGCAATCAGGGTCTCCACCCTCCTGGGGCTTAGTGTAAGTGATGCTTCTGCACAAATGAGTTCCCGACAGTCACATATTTACTAATATTCCAAGATGAGCCATAGCTCTTAAAAAAAACTTAATAATTGCATGCTTTGTGTTTCTTTCCAAAATGGACCAGAAACCACTAGCAATTATGTTGGAGTCATTACTGCAAAGCCAATTTGCTTCTAGAGTTTCAGTTGTACTCCAGGAACTTGAGCTATACTCCAGAGAGATCATTAGTTGCTGCACATGCATTATTGAGGGCACTGGTGTCGTTTCCAGTCCAGGATGCCCTCAGTCAAGTGTGATAGCAGGAAATGGGGGTCGAAATAATTAACCTCATGTGATTTTGTCAGGAATCCTTGCAAAACCACCCACTTGTGTCTTTCAGTTGAATAATCTCAATGCATCGGTTTTATTGACGTGATCTCTTTCCCTGGCCTCTTTGCCCACCATGCTATTTGTTTTTCTGTCTCTCAATTTATGTCTTTGACTAACCTCTATTCCCATCTCCCTTCCTATATCCAGTAGGGCATGGTTGTAAGTAATGGCCCACACAAGCATTGTTGAAGGTGGCTCTGCTGGGACTCTCAGACCACGGTCCTCACTCTAGATCAGAATTCTCAAGAGAAAACCAGAAGGTGTCCTTTTGTGAAGGCTTTGCTCAACTTTACTTCAATTAAATCCCTTTCACCAATCCTAGGACTCCTCCCTCAACTACAACATGAGTGGAACCTCCATGGGTTTGGGAATCTATTCTGAGTTCAAATTACGATTTTCACCATTTGCTCCAGGAGATGGGCCCTTGAACGATTCCTGTGTAGAAAGAAGGACGACAGCAATGTTTACCATTTATGAGGAATAAATTGAATGAGTCTGTGCAGTTTTTATCCCAATATGCTGTTAAATGAGCCTTATTTTCATCTCCTCATCCAGCCACCCATCCCCTTCATTTAAAAAGCATGCACCAAAGTCCAATTACGTGCCAAGTGTTGTGCACTGTTCAAGTTTTGAAACTGGTATAAGAAATTTCACTCATTGGGGGGTATGATGAATGGTAGCCCCCATCTTTTTTTTGCTTTTAAATGAATCATTCAAGACTTTTCTACTAATAGGTATAAATCCAAGATCTCCCTCTTTCTCAGTGTTAATGTATTTCTCATGGCTTCACCTCTTGTCCAAGAACTCCAGGGCTTCAAGAGTCACATCTGTTTTGAGAATCAGGGAAGTCTCCTCGGGCTATGTGTGCAATGCTCCTCCTCACCAGCAGGAGTCACTGTTGACAAATGGTCTTCAGCAGGTCCAGGCCATGCTGGTATTGGCCGAGATCACTATAGGGGTCAAGGATACCATATCCTTAGTTCACAAGCACACAGGCTCAGTGGTTGGCCCTCAGGTCTAGACAGCATGTCAGGGGAACTGGGTACTCAGATCTTTCCAGAGTCATCTATTTGCTGAGTTTCAACCAGGCCTTCCCCATCAGTCCACATGGTCCATTTGGTCACTTCCCTCCAGCCCATGAATCTGGGTAAGGGCCACACCCTCTAGTTTGCTGACTCCCTCTTCACATGCTTCTGGGGTCAAGGTTGCCCTCTTGTCCCTTTTCTGCCTTGGGGGTCTACAGCATCCCTTTATAGACTGGTCCACACCTTCTCAGGCCTCTGTAAAACAGGAGAGAAATGACTCTGTCAAGCCCCCCAAAAGCCCTTCAACATTCAAAGTCCTCTCACCACCTTCTCTCAGGAAAATGGGTACCACACAGAAAAGAAGGTCTGGTCTGTGGTTGTTGCTAAATTATCTTTCCAGGATAAAAGCTATGTGTTTTTTTTTTTCCTCCTAAACAATTAGAGTTGTATCTGACCACATGCTTGATCTTAGTTATTAAAAACACAATCCACTATAAACCAGACAAAACACCACCCTTGGGAAGCTTAAAATGTAAGGAAGAAGTCAAAACCAAAAAAATAACGAAACCACTCTGTATCAGGAATGATGGAACAGCCCTACTTGATGGACCAAATTTACTCCACCCGCCTTGAGGGAGACCAAGAAACCTGAGGCACTGAGGTCTATAAGAAGAACCATAAGAAAAAGGTGACCAAGGAGACATGCAGGGCCCAGTACCCTTGAGCATCCAAAGGTGATGTTAAGGGCCTCCACTGTCCCCTCTGCCACCTCTAGTCCTTCCTAGAGTCTCAGGATGGATAGACCTTATGTGTTAGCTAGACTGCCCATAGGATAGGAGAGGGGCCAATTCCAAAGGCCAATCTCCCCTTTCAGTCCCTCACACATTGTGAGTAAATGCAGAATTTAGGAAGTGAAGAGATTCACACCAAGGACAAACACAACACGCCCCCCCACTTCCCAGTTGATCCCCCTGGAAAACACAGGCCGGAGGCGCCTCAGCCCTAAACTGTGCTCTGTGCCTCGGCTTCCTTTCCAGGGCGATGCGGCAGGGATGCTTCCAGGATGTGCCTGCTCCAGAGGAGGGAGAGTGTGAGAGGGAGGGGCTCCCGGGCATTGAATAAATAAAGTGGATGCGGTTGAGCAACTGTTGAAATATGAGGAAATTGCTTCCAGCAGTTTAAAGTCTTGGCTTGACTCATAATTTAACCTTGAATATAGTTTTCAAAAATCATTAAGTCCCCGAAGCCTTCATCTCTAGCAGTGATTAGCTATGATGCAGTCAGTAGGAAGTTAATATATTTATTTATAAGGAGGCAGATAATGCATGGAAAGAATCTATTCATCCTGCACTCACTCAGCGAGTACTTACTGACAGCGAGCTCAGGAACCAGCACCACTGCTGAGCACTGGGAGATCCCAGGGAACAAACAAGCTCCCACCTGCCGAGGAGCTTGACGACCCATAAGAGGAGGCGACAAGGAATCAGCATTAATGGAACACCACTGCATGCCAACCATTGTTCTGGGAGTTTCAGCAGCCTTTAACCTTTACCCTTGGGAAAAAAAAAAAATATATATATATATATATAATATTTTTTAATGGAAAGGGGGCACTGTAAGCAATCATAAAATGAAACTTCCTGAGGCACATCTGTATTTAAGGCCACCCTAGTGTGTATCTAGGACCTTCTGCATGACTGTCATTGTTCCAAGGGTAACACACATATCCACCCATTTAATCCTCATGGCCACCTTATGAAGGAGGGTCTGTCAACCTCTACACTTTACTGATGAAGAAATTGAAGGTCAAAATCACAGATCAAGAAAAACAACATTGCTCTTAATTTGTATACCAGGGTTCTCATTCCTTCCAAATCATCCGGTCCCCAGCAAAAAAAAAAAAAAAAAAAAAAAAAATTATAACTGTTCTGTGACTCTGCACTAAGTCGGTCCTTTGCTAGTGACTTGGGGTAGAAATTAAAGGGAGAAAAGGAGGGAGCAGGGTCTTAAGGGTAGACAAGGCTACAGGAGGAATCTGAGACACAGGATTCTTCCAGAATAGACGCAGAGTCACGCCAGGCATCTTCATGACTCAGGATTGGCATCTGGGGCCTTGAGGTCACAAAAAGAATCATGATCCTCGCATTTCTGCATCTGCTTTTGAGGACAGCCCTGTCAAAACCAGAGGTAAGGATAAAATGGGAAGACACATACATCTCAGCCTCGGCTCCCACCCACCCCATCTGGTTCCTCCTGAATCTCCCCAAGCCGTGGTTCAGTGAAACTTGAGAAGCTTCCTGGTTGCCATGGAAATGGGCAAGGCTACATCAAACAGGAAGTAAGAATGGAAGAAACGGATTCTGTAGCTTCCCCAGGCAACTCCTGAGCAAGTTCTCTAATTACCCTTTGCATCCAGAGTCAAAGAATTCTCTGGTCACAGGAATAGCCCCGAGCCTTCCAATATCCTCAGCCAGGTAAGCAAAATGCTCCCGTTCACCCAGCGCAGCCCCAGATCCTCTCTCTGGAGCTTGTCAGTTCTCCTCTCTCAGCTCAATTCTTTTTTGTTAGATAGTAATTCCAAAACACCAGCTGAAACTGGAACAAGAATAAGAAAGGTGTCTCTCTAGGGTGTACACATGGAGTGTACTTGGGACTTGGTTCTTGGCTCCGTGGAGATCTCTTCCATCTCCGACATTCAGTGTTTTTAAGGACAGGGTGACAAGACACAAGTTGCTAAAGAAGTGTCCAGAAGGTGTCAGAGAAGCAGGGATTTGGACTCTGAAAGGCAGGCGAAAGGACACTCCTCCCCAGGATTTGCCAAAGCCGGGAGGTGCCTCTTCCTGTTAATCCCACACTCCCTTATCATCCCTTTCAACTCTTTGCCCAACTGTCTGACTCTTAATTAGGTGTGTAATTGGGGATTCCAAGACGAGGTTTAAAGGAGCAAAAAGTCCCCAAACTTCATTTCGGTGACTGCTTCCAACGGCCTCCCGCAGATATGAAGTCAGCAAATTGGATTCTTTGGTCGTTGTTGTTCTACAGACTTTTCTTTTCCCACTTCATTTTCTCATTTGAACATTCAAGGGTCAAGCACTTGGGGCCTTATACAAGCCAGCAACTGGAAAGCGGTCATTGCACCCTCTCCTTCAGCTAACACAGACATGGATAAGAACAACACACATCACAGATGTACATGCAATGCCCGGGTGTGATTCAACTTTGAATTTAATGTGAGCACTGAGCTTGGAGTTGGGTGTCTCCCCTTTGCCTGTGTCGGTTAGAACTGGAAGAAGCAGAGGGTTCTGTCCTCAGCATGGTGAGAAGCCCAAGCCCCCTACTCCACAGGTGAGGGTGGGCTTTTGTTCACTTTGCTATTAAGGAAGCCAGACAAGAGGACCCAACACCAAGACCAAGGATCCAATCCCAAGGTCTCTCTTACCTCCCTGAGTTAAAGGCTCCCTGAGAAGGGCCCCCACCCTTTGCAGCATGTCCCACAATGTCACAGGCCCACGATGGACCTCAACAGAACTCCTCTCTTCCTTCTGTCTGATATCCACAGTGCAGTTAAAAAGGTCCACTTGCACATATCTCCATTTATTCTTTTTGTTAAGCCTTTGCTGAAATGAGGATCTCCATTCTACAGAGAGGGCCCAGGCAGAGAGAGAAGGGACTGCTCTAGGAACACACAACAGATATGTCACCGCTGTAAGCATTTAAAATGCAAGTTTGGACCCCCAAACCTGTGCTCCCTGGCACTCTGCTTCCAGATTGTCAGGTACTGATTGGTAGGGGATGGAGGTGGGAGGAAGTGGGTCGGAAAGAAAAATATGCTAGAGAAAGAGATGCTGCTCACTGTATTCTGCAATCTTTCCTTGGGTCTTCTTTCCTTTCTTGGCCGAGGGCATGAATTATTTATCTCTCCCATGCAGAAGTTTCGCAGTCATAATAAAGGTCAGGAGGGGAGGAGAAGTTATCTAAATCTGCAGCTGTATCCAGGCACACTCGGGGTGACATATGGAGTCCAGCGGAATCCATCTGGGAGAAGAATAAAGACATGAGCTTCCGTATTTCTTCTTTCCTTCTTTCTTTCTTCTTTTCTCCCTTCCTCCCTCACTCCCTCCCCCCATAAGACAAAAATACACTGGCAAGTTTGTGCTTCTTCTGACCCATTTCCACCCCCCTCAACCCCGACAACCCTACTACCTCAAGTGCTCGTTTCTGGATAAATGAGGGGACCTGGAATGAACCATGTCATTCTGATACTTTCTAGCGTAAGCTTTCCTGTCTCTGATTTTGGAACCCCCTTGGATAGATTCAAAAATTTCTCTTTTGAAATCCTCAAACCTATTCCCTTTAATTAAAACAATAAATATGTGTTCTGTAGCATTTGGAGGGAGTGACTGGGGACATTAAGGCATAAAAACAGACAGATGGGATGTTGCAGTTCCAGAAAAGATGGACACCCCCCCCACCCCAGGCTGGTGTCTGCCAGTTCTGGGATGCACCTTTATGGCAACCAATGGGGATGTTCTTATTACTGGGTACCCATCTGTTTGTCCTCCCCATATGACGATCCCTGACCAGATTTTCATTCATGTCCAGCCACAGTGAGCCATCCAGCTGCACTGTCTGCATTGGACCTGGGGAACAGCGACTTTTACAAAAGATCTCTGAAAAGATAGCTATTTAGCACCCCCCCCCCCCCCGCCCCAGTACTTGAAGGAACAAACCTGGCTTAGTAGAAAGGGTTCAGATATTTCTGTTCTACTCTCATTCTGGGAAGCCCACCTAAAAGCAATCAAAAAGGTAAAATCGTATTTTAATTGCTAAAGCAAGGAAATTGCCAAAAGTCTCCTAACACTAAAATTGTTATTATATCCAAAGATGAATGTCTGGATAGAGAGTAGGAAATCTCATACTGCCTCACACTCTGGTGGGATGAGGATTTCCCAGAGTAAGCGTCCTCGTCCTGAAGTTCGTTAATACCCAGGATGCTTTGAGTAGGGTGGCACTATCTGGGGTCATCAATACATAAGCTATGGGAGAGAGACATTCTGTAGAGAATGAACTCATGTGACACTGAGAAGCAGAGGGATTCCAAGACCAAGGGTGACAATGTATGTTTCAACCTAATGGATTACGGACTAGAATTAAAATAAAAAATAAGGTCATACAATATTGAAAGAGAATTAAATTAGAGGCTGACACTGTTCACCTGTAAGACTTGTATGAAGTCGCAGTAATGAACGCAGTGTGGGATTAGAGAAAGGAACAGACAGAAAGATCAGCAGAATTTAGAAAGGAGTTCCCAGAAATAGATGCACGTAAATCCAGGCAACTGAGCTTTGAGAGTGGAGTAAAAAAGCAAGACAGTGGAGAAAATATAGTCTTTTCAACAAATGGTCCCGGAACAACTGGGCATCCATATGCAAGAAAAATGAATCTAGACATAAACCTTAAACCCTTTCGAAAAATTCACTCAGAATGAATCACAGACCTAAGTGTCAAACCAAACTATACAACTCTGAGAAGATAACACAGGAGGAGATCTAGATGACCCTGGGTTTTGGTGATGACTTTTTAGATACAACCTCAAAAACACAATCAGGGACTAGAGAGAATCAATAAGTTGGACTTCGTTAAAATTAAAAATACCTGCTCTGTGGCTCTGCGAAAGACATCGTCAAGAGAATAAAAAATAAGCCACAGAGAGAAATCATTTGCAAAAGAAAAATATGATAAGAAACTATTGTTCAAAATACACCATGAAAGAAAAAAATAAATAAATAAAATCAACAGAAAGAAATCAATCCAATTTTAAAATGGGTCGATGACCTTAACAACAGAAACTTCACCAAAGACGTATGGATGTCAATTAAGCATATGAAAATACCATCAGGGAAAGGCAAATTAAAATAACAATGAGATACACTTATACATTTATTGGGATGGCCAAAATCCAGAACACTGCCCACACCAAATGCTGGCGAGGAGGCAGAACAACAGGAGCTCTCGTCCACTCCTGGTGGGGGTACAAAATGGCACCACCACTTTGGTAGGTAGTTTGAGGGTTTTCTTAACAAAATTTAAAACATTCTCTCCATACAACCCAGAAAAGCTGTGCTCTTTGGGATTTATACAAAGGAGTTGAAAAACTTATGTCCATCCAAAAACCTGCACAAAGATGTTCATAGAAACTTTATTCAGAATAAACAAAAACCTGGCAGCAACTGAGAGGTCCCTCAACAGGCAGGTGAGCTGAAGAACCCCCTGACAAAGAGCATATTAGTCAGCCTTAAAAAGAAATGAACTGGCAGATCATGGAAAGATTGGATGGGGAGTTAGAGATACATCAATAATAAGTGAAAGAAAGAAGTTCATCTGAATTTGTGAAAAAGCATTCAGACGGCATGGTTCCAACTGCAGGCCATTCTGGAAAAGGCATTGTAGTCTCTACAGAGTGGTTTTATTGCCCTCAAAGTCCTCTGTGCTCTGCCCTAATTCCTGGCCACCACTGATCGTTTTATTGTCTCCATAGTTTGCCAGGGGTGCTCTACTACTGGGCTAAGCCCCAGCTCCTATTATCATTATTATTATTTTATTTTGAGGTGGGGTTTTGCTAATTACCCAGGCTGGCTTCAAACTGGCAATCCTCCTGCCTTAGCATCCCAGGTTGCTGAGATCACAGGTGGGCCAGGGCACCTGGTCAAACAAACAAACAAACAAACAAAAAACCAGTTGCTCCTTCAATTGCATCCCCATGTTCTCCACCACCACTCTCAACAGCGCCTTCAACTTCACCACTGATATGCACAGAGCTTGAGATGTGCCATCACTGGACTTGTGCGGTTTTCTCATTTAATTCTCACAATTCCATTTCATAGCAAATTAAAAAAAAAATGGTGCTCAGAAAAAACTAAACACACCCCTCAGATCACGCACCTGGTAAGCGGCAGAGCCCAGATCTGTCGGGGGCCTAACTTCAAATCCTGTTCATCTACTATTTCTCACTCTTTCCAGATAGAGTTTGCAATTCCACTAACTGGCTAACAAATAAGGTTTCCTCCCTTGGATTTGGCCTCCTCATCTACAAAATGAGCAGTTTGTGCTAAATGATTTAAGATTCCTTTCCAATCTAATCTGACAAACTGATCTAATTTCAGAGCAGCAGCTTGGAGGGAATGTTTTGGGTCCGGGTTTGTTATTTCTGAAATAACCTGTCTTCTCTCTTCCCAGGAGAGCAGCAGTAAATATACAGATGGAGAGGGAACAAAAGAGCCTACAAATCCTGTAAAATGAAATCGCACGGCACAAATGTGGTTATTCTGAGGGAAAGAATAAAGCGGCGTGTTCCAGAGCCTTTTCACACAGCTGCCAATCAAAGCCGCAGCCAGGCAGGCTTTCAGAAGAGCTGCTCTATTTAACCCGAGGACACAGAGTGAGCAATTTGGAGCTCAGCGTCGTGACATCCCATAACCTGCACCCAGACATCCAGGATGCCCTCTCCTGACCCCCGCGTACCCACTCCATCACCAAGTCGCACTGATTTCTCCACCGGAATAACTTTCAGTTCCCATCCCCATTTCCCATGTTCTTTGTCCAAACTCTTATTATCTCTACCCCAACTATTTGCAATTTCCTCGCTGCCTCTGCGCATTGCAGTACCGCTCACCCCCCGCCATACTGCAAGGATCTTGGTCCATCTTCTGCTGTGATAACAGAATACCACGGACTGCGTAACTTACAAACAATTGCAGTTTATTCGGTTCTCAATTTTGGAGGCTAGGAAGTCCAAGGGCACCCATGACTGTCAAGGGCCTCCGTCCTAAGTCTACTTGGCAGAGGGCAAGTGAGCCTGCAGGAGACCAGAAGGCTGGACTCACTTTTAGCAGGAACATACTCCCCAAAATCCAGGCATGAGGGCAGTGCCCTCGGAACCAACTGCCTCTTAAAAGTCCCAGCTCTCAATGCTGACATTACAATGGCAAGCAGCTCTCAAAATGAGTTTGGGGGCATATTCAGGTAGTTGCATGAAATCATATTTTTCAAGTTCAAATCTGATCATGGCACAGTCTTATCATTAACCATCTTAGAGAACAAAGTATGATAATGCAGGCGTTGAAAAGTCATCCATAGTCTACATGTCCAGTTTCACCTCTCTCTCATTCGATTCTCTTATGCTTCATCCTTGCTGAATCACTCATGCTCTCTCAGACATGGGTGAAATGTCCCTGCTTTCATGTCATTTTTTTCCTATTTGGACCCAGAATGTTCCCAAACTCACCACCCTGACCACCCCTGCCAACTCCTGTCTCTGTTACCTGGAGAACTTCTATTTATGCATTAAACCCCAGCTCTACTCTGATCTGCATAAGGATATATCGACCTCACGGTGGTTTCTCAGTTGAATGATCCCTCCTGTAGCTGGAAAGTTCTAGAACTAAAGAGACAACATTTTAGATGGTTGGTTTGGTATTAGTTGCCTTTGCTGGACTGAAAGGACCTTAGGGAAAAGGAAGATGTCTAAATACTTAATAGATGTAACAATGCATGGTGTGTATCAATGCTCATGTCAGACGACACTCTGCCAGGGCTTTCCTAAGTGAATTAGAACATGTTCAGAGAAATAAATGAGTGAGAAGGCAACATCCAAGAAACATCAACCTCAGAGTATTTGAGAAAGAATTTGATGAGACCGTTTTGTAAGAGTTTACGAGGTCTACTCAAGAAACATGGGTTAAGTACTATTTGGCCACCGGCTGCCATAAAAATTATGCAGAAAACGAAAGCGTTATGTGACAAGAGAGCTTGGACAAGAGGTGTAGGTGCTCTGGAGGGGAAATCAGTATTCACAGTCATGAAATAATTTTAAAAAAGAGAGAATTCAATATACCACAAACTAAATTATGGGATTAATAAAATCCAAATCAAAACTCCAAGGGGATTTTTTTTTTAAAACCCTGACAGAATGAAGTTAATTTGAAAGATCCAAAACAGACAAGAGCCATCTCAATCAAAATCCCAGCAGGTTTAATTGATATTCTCACACTAAAATTTAAATGAAAGTGAGAAGGACCAAGAAGAACCAAGGTAAACTTGGAGAAGAACAAAGCTGGGGGTGTTATGTCACCAGTTAATAAGGTCTGTTTAAAGTTTTAGTGATCGAGACACTGTGGTATTTGCACAGGAATAGATAAGCAAGTATATGGGATGAAATAGAGAGGTCACAAATATTCTTTAGCATTGTTTGATCTATGAGAGGCAAAGAATCATATTGACTATCCTTTTCATTCTGTCTTTTTCCATTTAACTTTGTGTGAATCATCCTCATTGTTGAGTACAATCTTAAATCATTCATGTTCGTTACTACATAGTATTCTTTTGTGGAGTGCATCTCTCCAATGCAGCGGAAAAACGTCAATCATTCCAGGAAGTGGTTCTGGGTCAATCTGGTGTCCATTTGGAAAAATATATTTTGTCCCTCTACTTTATATTATGCACAAAAAATCAGTTGCAGATGGATCACAAATATAAATGTGAAGATTAAGACTATTAATCTTAAATAAGAAAATATGTTTGTGAAATATTGGAGAAAGCAGAGTTCTTAAACACATTACAAAAAAAATGTTAACCATAAAGATTAGATTAGAATAAAATTTTAAGGATCTCATCAAAGGTCACCAAAGAGTAAAAGGGCAATTTAAAGAGTAACGCAATGAACACAAATCCCAAATATATGAAGACCTCCTGCGAATCAATTAAAAATAAATAATAAAAAGGAGAGACTTGAAGAGACAGCTAATTAGAAGGGATACACTAGTGATTACTTAAGTTATGAAAGTGTGTTCCACCTTATGAGCTATCATGGAAAAGAAAACTCAAATCCCAATAGCATTCACACTAGAATGACTAAATCAATAAGACAAGTGACTAAATATTGGCAAGCTGGTGGTAACTGGAACTCTTAACTGCACTGCTGTTAGGTGGTAAACTGATACAACCACTCTGGAAAACTATTTCGCAGTAACTACCAAAACAAAGCTTCTATCTACCCCATGATTCAGTCATTCCTCTCCCAGGATAGACTGAACGGAATGCATACCCATGCTCACCCCTGAGTTGCACCCCAATGTTCTCATGTGACACTAGGACATGAATGTCTTATTAATGTACTATGAATGTGCTATTAGCATAGCAGTATTTGTAAGAGCTCCAACCTTGGAAACTTCCCTAATGCAAGTCAACAGCAGCAGGAATAAGTCAGAGTGTACTCACACAATGGGGTATCAGATAGCCATGGGTATGAGTGATGTAAAGCTATTTTCCATCATATGGACCATTCTCACAAACTTGCCACCCAGTATTGGTAAGGATGCGATGATGGGATTATTAATCAGGACTTTCTTTTTGAAAGTACTATACACACACATAGCCATAAAACACCTACACCAGTGGACCTGACAATTTCACTTCTAAGATTTACTCCTGAGGAAATAATCGGACTACAAAGAGCTATGTAAACGAGGATTTGTTGCAGTGCTACTTATGAAGACAAGAAGAGTGGAAAGAAAGTAAACATGCAAGAAGAAATGAGTTAAATGATGGTGGAAAGGGAAAATGTGTAGCCAATTAAATGCAAAGACAAACAAAAAAAAATGTCAACTCCTTTTTGCAAGGGTCTGGAAGAGGCTCCCAGAATCCCCCAGACCTTCAGACACTCTGGGCCACCCACCAGCAGCACCTCAGTGGGAAAGCAAAGCAGCCTTTCCCGCCATGACAATCTGCAACGTGGGACTTCACAACCCACACCGTGAAGGTGTTCCCAGGTGTTGTGCACAAAGCCCATGTGCCACGTTCACATGAATATTCTCTGTGTTAAAGCCATGCGTTTTTAAAAAGAAAACCCAATTCTCCTAAGTTTAACTTGCCTTTTTCTACCAACGAACTCAATAAAATTACACCTACAGTAAACGATCAGGAATCGTGTTTTGAAAGCCCAACAAAGGACATGAAGAACGGCTTGGAGTGAAGGGAAACGGACAGGAAGTCACCTATGTCAAGGATAATTCAATACACACACATACACTCCAAAACGTCCAGCAAGACCAGCGATATTAATGGGTGGCTTGCAATGACATCTAAATTTTTGAATTGCTTGTCTTGAAAAATGTGTAGGGATTATCTAAATATAAAGCAATAAGACTATTTTCATTCTGAAATTAAGCAGAAAGAACAGTACAGAATATGATTTCCTTTTTAAAATTAATTAATTGATTGATGGGGGGGGCAACATAATTCTTTCCAGATGGTATCTTACTTAGGAATCAAAATTTCTTAATAAAAGTGGCTTTGTGGAGTGAGTGGCAGATACACCCCCAGCTACTGGCCCTCCTTCCTGCCCTCCACCTCTCCCTCCACTTCACCCCGACCCCAGCTCCAGCACTTGACATGCTTTCCAAGAGCATAGAACTTAACCTCAAAAACTCTATGTCGGATGATCTTTGACTGGCATATTGGGGAGCCTTTCCTGGTACATTCATTAAGTATTAAAATTAGATTATAAAAGAATTCATAGACAAAGATATCATGTTTTGGATTTCCCCCCATGTATTTGATAATTATGTCTGCCTCTAAACACACATCTAGGTACTGGAAAGTAGTGAAAAGACATACAGCAGAGTGTAAAATATGGTTATGTCAGGAACAAGACTGCTTTCTGTTTTCGTTTTTGCTCATCCCTATCTTCTAATTTTCCTACGATGAATATGTATTGCTTTTGTAATAAGAAAAATGCACTTTTTTAAGGGTAAGCAGGAGAGCATGATTTATTTTGCATACATTCAAGTGTTATTTTTTCTGCCAGTGAGATCCAAGTGACATTTGAGAATTATGATTTTAGGTCTAATTACTTTTTTTTAAAAAAACAGCACTTCATTCAGGCATATTTTATATGTAGTCAAATTCTGAAATCCTAAGTGTATACCTGAATGGATTTGGGCACATATATATTCTTGTGAACATAATTCCTTTTTTTGTTGTTGTTCCTCTCTCTTTTAACTTTTATATCTGATTCTGGATGATGCTATTAAAAACCAGCTTTATTGTTCGTGTGTTGATATGTCACACTACACCCCATTGATATATATGATTTATGCATGTTAAACAAAAAAATTAAAACGTTTATTGCAGTATAACTAACTTATAATAAATTGTATGTATTTAAAGTATATAATTTGATCGGTTTGAACATGGAAAGGAGGGGAAGTTATTCCTGAGATTCAATTCTGGATGTGACCTTTCTTTTCTTTTAATGTTTTTATTAGAGCATTAGAGTCATACATAATAGTGGAGTTCATTTTGACATAATCACACATGCCTGGAATATTATTTTGGATAATGTGACCTTTCTTAATCTTAGACAAATTATTGAATATCTTTGAACTTCATTTTTCTCACTTATGGTTAATGTACTTACTTTGCAAGATCATTAGAAGGACTAACAATGTAGTATAGACCCTGCCTGTAACAGGTTCCCAACAAATAATGGCTGGTGTTGAAGTCATCTTACCTTTTTCCAAAGAGGGAACCTTAGGCTCAATAAGGTGAGAAACTGGCTTATGGTCCCACAGCTGCTGAGAAAGCAGCTGACAGCAGGACCTCTCTGTCTTGGAAACTTTTAAAGATGCCTTCTCCTGAGGGATCCCCAAAATGGTGTGAGATGAATGAAACTGGGAGAACCAGTACCTCACCAGCCCTTGTCTCCCTCCTCACCTCTAACTCCGCTTCACCATGAGTGGTGGCAACCCATTCACCATGTTTTCTCAGCAAGCTGCCCACCTCCTCAGCCTGCTCGCTGATAGGTCAAAGAAAGAAACTAGATCAAGAATGGCTCTTTTGAAGGCCTCTGTGAGACCCCAAAGGGTGATAGTTAAAATTAATTTTTAAAGCTCTATCAATGTGACAGTTGTTCAATAGTAAGCTCTTGGGGAGAAGAATGTTGGAACCACACAGTAAGAAGGACCTTGAGAATCAGCTTTTACTAGCTTTAGGTTCCTCTGATAATGATACAGTAATCACCCAGTTACCAAAACACTTCCCATATGTGAGGACCCACTAAGTGCAATGCTAAGCAGTTTTTCAAATATCATTTCACCTTTTCTTCACCACAACCATCCTAGGTAGACATTCAACCTCACTTTACAGGTGAGAAAATGAAAACCTAGAGAGGTTAATTGTTCAAACCTGTATGGCTGGACTGGGGTTGCACTTCTATGATAATAGTTTTCTTTCAAGCTTTTTTTTTAGAAAGGAAACAATTCCTAGCTCATTTCATGTGTCCAGATAGACCTTGATATGAATTTCCTGTCCAGAACACCAATATGAATGAAAATTACAGAACAATGTTATAGAACAAGAAATCTCTCAAAAATAAAAGCAAATCAAAACCAGCAATATATAAAAGTGACAGTACATCCCAGCCCAGTGTGGTTTATCCTAGAAAAGCAAAGATGTAACATTTTAAAATAAATTAATGCAATTCTTCAAGTGAAGAAAGAAAAGAGAAAGAAAATGTGATGATTCAATTTCAATTCATGACTGAAAATCAAGTGTACCTACCCGTAAACTGTGAATAAAAGAGAATATTCTTAACCTTACAAAAGGTAATAAAAAGTAGAAACATATATGGGAAAAAAATTCATCATAATAATAGGGTAACTACTTTCCATAAAAAAAAACTAGTACTAAAGCCAGAATTTCTGCTTCAACTACTTTTATAAAATATTGCACCAGCTATCCTAGCCAGCATAATAAGGCAAGATAATGAAATAAAGATAATGAAATCTTTCTTCCTCTAAGATAATGAAATTGTACAAGAAGTAAGGCTGTCTTCACTCACAGACAAAACTGATTCTAACATACAAAAATCTTGGGAAATCTATAAAAATACTAGAATAAAGGAATTTAGCAAAGACTCAGAATATATGATCAATACGTATCCAAACATCAATTGCAATTTTGTTTACTATCGATAAACAAATGGAAAACGAAATTAAAGAATGCCATTTACACAGCATCTAAAGGCACGAATCCTGAGGGATGCATTTTACAAAGCACGTGTAAGGCGTTCGGTCACAGTTGGAACGTGGAATATCTCCCAGAGGCTCATGCATGGAATGCTGGTCCCCAATGCAGAGGTGTTCAGAATCGGGGTTCTTGGGAAGTGATTGGATAATGATGGTTCTGACCTCATCTGTAAATTAACCCCTGGTTGGGTTAATAATTTGGTGGCACTAGGAGGTGGCAGAAACTTCAGGAGATGGGGCCTAGTTGAAACTAGTTGATAGAAGTAGGTCACTACTGGAGGTGTGCCCTGGGATATTTCTTGCCCTGGCCCCTTTTCTCCTCTCTCTCTCTCCCCCTGCCCCAGCTGCCATAGCAGAGCCTCGTTCCTCCACCATGCCCTCTGCCCTAATGTTGTGCCTCACCTCAGGCCTACAGCAATGAAACCAACCAACCGTGGACTGAAACCTCTGAAACTGTGAACCAAAGTAAATCTTTCTTCCTCTAAGTGGTTTCCTCAGGTATTTGTCACAGTGATAAAAAGTTGACTAACACACACACACACACACACACACACACACACACAAATTTACATGAAAATTTCAAGAAAATGCAAAGAGAAATTAAATGAAGAACAAAAACCTTGTTCAAGGGAAAGAAGCTTAAAACCAGTTCTGTCAACACTGTACTGTCAAAGCATGATAGTCAAAATTTCAGCTGGTCTTCTTTAAATAGAAATGAACAAACTGTTTAATTTACTTGAAAATACAAATAACTTCTGATCTGATAGCCAAAATAATTACAACAATAATAATAATAATAATAATAATAATAATAATAATAATAAAGTTAGATACTTTCCACCTGATTCAGGATTTATAATAAAAGTATAGAGGCAGAGATGTGTAGCACTGACATAGCCAAATAGATCAATAAAATAGAACAGAGGCCCAGAAGTATATTGCACTTGCCTGCTCATGGCTTTGCAATTGAATGGCAAAGAGCAGTCTTTTTAGCACGTGGCGCTGGCTCAATGGATATCCCTTTGGAAAAAGTGCTCAACTCTCACCTAACAACCTACACAAAAATAAATATGGACCATCGGTTAAAAATTCAAATCACAATGATAGCTTTTACTTCTTCCTTTATAACCTATGTATCTTTTCTTTCCTTATCTTGCCTTATTATTCTGGCTAGGTTGGCCAATGCAGGGTTTTATACAAGTAGTTGCTTCAGTACCAGCTTTTGACGGAAAGGAATCATAAGAGAATATTCTTGAAGCCCGTAAGTAGACAAATATTTCTAGAAAAAGACATGAAAGACACTAACAGGGAAAAAGAGGAATGAAAGAAATTGGAAGGGAGGTGGAGAGGAAGAGAAGGAAGGAGAAAGAAATAAAATTGCAAAGATGGACTTCCGTAAAATTGAAAACGTCCCTGTAGAAGACAGCAACACAGAACAGGCACTTCACATAATGAAGAAAATGCATTTACATAATCATGGACTTGTATTCAAACTATGAAAACATCCCTTACAAATCAAAAATAAAAATGACCAAATGACTTTAATAATAGTTTCCCAAGAAGATACACGAATGGGTGATAAGCACCTGAAAAAAATCTCAGTGTGGTTGAAACTGGAGTTTGATTCTCCACTTCTGTTGGTGGGTGGGGTCTGTGTAGGCTTCAGTCCTCTGCAGCTGAGAAAGCACATTTTAGTTTTAACAGTTAATCAGCGAGGGCGGGGGATGCACATCGGTGTCAGCTTGGAGGGTCTTAGCTGGCAAAGCTGGACTCTTCTCCACTACCGTCGAGTGGCATGTCACAGCTCTCAGTGTTACAGCTCTTAATCTGGGCCAGGCCCTCCGGTGTTGCAACAGACCCCACCTGCTCAACACTAAGTTCTTTCCAGATTCTTGTCTCCTGTATCCAAAGAATGAAATTCATTGGACAGCAGAAGGCCAGGGTGGAAAGGGCTAGATTTATTCAAGTATGAAGAATAGAAATAGAACTTCTGCAGAAGCAAGAGGGGAATCCAACAGAGGTTGCCACCTGTGTGGGTCAGTCTAGGGGTTTTATACAGCACTTGGGTCAATGATATTGGTCCAGATTTATGCTAATCAGGGTTTGGAAACGTATTGATGCTATTGATTCCAGTTTATGCTCATCAGGTTTTTAACCCTGGAGACTGAGCTTCCAATCAGGTCTGCCCCACTTGCATTGTCGCTCTGCTTGCCTGAAATCATGGCTTCCTAAGATGTGGAGGTTGTGGGATTGTGGATGCTGGGGGTTTGGAGCTGCAGTGCTGTGTTTAGCGGGCGTCCACCCCAGGCCTGGGCTAGGTTGCCACAGGGTGACAGGTCAGTGCTCCCTGGCTGGGCCCGCCCTGCCTTGTCCCTCCACAGGCCCATGGTGGCATGGCAGGGTCTGTGGGCTGCCTGCACTCCACCCCGCCCACGCCAGGGCTCTGCAGCTCCAGGCCAGGGGCTTGGCTTCATTGCTAATGATCAGAGAATTTTAAATTCAAGCCACAATATAATTTCACACATATTAGAATGGCTGAAAGTTTATAAAGAAATAAAAAGAGTATGGGGCTGCGGATGTGGCTCAAGTGGTAGCATGCTCGCCTGGCATGCGTGCGGTCCGGGTTCGATCCTCAGCACCACATACAAACAAAGATATTGTGTCCACTGAAAACTAAGAAATAAATATTTAAAAAATTCTCTCCTCTCTCTCTCTCTCTTTAAAAAAAAGAAATAAAAAGAGTATCAGGCTCTAATGAGCACATGAACAAGTGAAATCCTCATGCTGGGAGTATAAAATAGTTTAATTACTTTGGAAAAAAGTTTGGTTTTTA
This sequence comes from Marmota flaviventris, assembly GCF_047511675.1. NCBI lineage: Eukaryota > Metazoa > Chordata > Mammalia > Rodentia > Sciuridae > Marmota > Marmota flaviventris. The sequence goes on from NC_092514.1 coordinate 31,091,132, forward strand.
CACAGTTAGACATGCATCTACCTTGTGACCCATCAATCTCAATCTCAATTCTAGAAGATAAATTTAAAACCACACACAAAAACTTGTACAGCAGTATTTCTGCAGTCTTAGGAACCATAATATAAAATTAGAAATTGCCCAAATATCTATCAACAGAATAAATAAATAAATTTTTATTTTTATGCATTTGAAAACTACTTAACAATAAAAAGAAACTCACAAACTAACTCATCCATAGAGGGCTTACCTGGTATATTCAAGGCCTTGGGTTTGATCCCCCAACACCAAAAAAAAAAAAAAAAAAAAATCACTGATATATTAAAAAAACATGGATGAAGAATCTCAAAAATACTTCATTTTCCAGAGAATTCAGACACAAAATATTACATACTATATAATTCCATTTACTGTACACTCCTCTGGGAGGAATAGTGTAGCAGGAGCTGATTAGCTCTTCAGCACAAACCTTCTACCATCAGGTGGCATCCAAGAGCACCATAGAGGTCATGCCTACTGCATCCAGCAGGTGGCAGCAGACCCAAACCAAACTTCAGCACTAGGACACGGACACCAAGTTGAATTTTTCCCTCTGTGAATGTCTTCTCTCTAATTGCTACTATTTCAACTTGGTCACTCTGTCAGGCAGAAAAGGGACAGGCATAAAATGGAGACAAATGCAAGAAAATAGGTACACGCCCATTATCCCCCCACATGACAGGTACTTTTAACTATACTTAATAAACAACATCTCATTTCCCCCTCCATCTGGTATCAGGGACATGGTGTTTGTAGTTTAAAGTTAGGCAGACAGAGGCTCAGGGATGGAGAGAACACACCTAATTATTGAGTTCAAACTGGGAGAGAGAGGGTTTGAGTTGGATCTTTCTGTGTAACACTGTGCACACCTACAGACCAAAGACCTCAATGTGAAGGGTGTTTACCGATGTGGGTTGAAGCCACCTTCTAACTATCTTGGGGGCTTTCACTCAGTCACGCTTCACAACTCGATGAGACAGGGACCTTTAACATTACCTGCATGTGAAAGGTAGATGGTCAGCTGGATGCTGAGATGTGGATCAACCTACAGAGGCCCATACTGTAGGTGAAGTTTGAGCTTCTGCTGGAATCCTGGTTCTGGCTCTCAAACGTGACCCTTCTCTACAGAGCTGTTTACCCATGTTTCTAATTGACAGCCTTGTGGGGAAAGTGAAGAAGGCTGTTGATAACAGAATATCCCAGTCCACTTCTCCCAAACTCCAGCTGCAAAGAATGGTTTCACCCTCTCCTTGTCTCCTATTATGGGCTCAATATTAGGTGTCCCCCAAAAGCTCATGTGTGAGACAATGCAAGAAAGACATTTTAGAAGTGAAACGATTGGGTTCTAAGAGGTTTAACCTAATCAGTGCATTAACCCCCTAGTAGGGATTCACTTGGTGGTAACTGTGGGCAGGCGGGCATGTCTTTGGGGGTATTTATTTTGTCCTTGTTGGGTGAAACTCTCTCTCTGCTTCCTAGTGCCACATGTCCAGCAACTTCCTTCTGCCACACTCTTTCACCATGAGGTTCTGCCTCACCTTGTGCCCTGAAGAATGGAGTCAGGGGCCTATGGACTAAGTGCTCTGAAACCGTGAGCCTTACCTGTTTGTTCTTGTGAGATTTTTTGGTCACAATGGCCGAAAACAAACAAACAAACAAAAAAACTGACTAAAACATCCCCCAAGGGTCCCAGAGGCCTCTAGAAGCTGATAGTCATGCCTGTGGCTGCTGCCAATCTTCCAAGACCCGTGGCTCCCATCTGTCGGGCCAGCTAACCTTTTTTGCATCAACACTGAATGACTGTCAAACACTGTCTATGGAAACACGTGCCAGCCCTGGAAATGCCTTCACCCTCGGGTAGGGAGGTCCTGCAAAACTTGCAGAAACAAAACCACAGAGAAAGGATTCCAGGGGTGACTCATCAGCATATGAAGGGCAGAGGATTTCTGCCTGGTCATCGAGGACTTCCTGGTGGAGGAGGGCTTCCTTGAGCCTTTGAGGTGAGTAAGGTTTGAAGGGATGGAGAAAGAGGCCAGCGAGTTACTGTCTCTGAGTGAGTGGAGAGCTTCAGTGACAACAGAAGGTCAGCTAGACTAAATGGGGGTCCCCGAGGGAACGGCTGGTCATTAGTCTGCAGGGGTTGGTTGGGGGCATATTGAGGAAGATCCTGAGAGCCCAGATGAAGGCCTTTGCATTTATTTTATAAACTTCTGACTTGTGATGGCTCCAAGTCACTCAAGGTGTGTAGGCAGAGACAAAAGATGAAGCCAGTCTCCAGGAAACTACCAGGCAAGCCTCTGCAGGAAAGAATGCAAATGAGCCCAGGGCAGGAAGAAGGAGCAGGGCTCATTTGCAAGATGTTCTGTGTGGCAAGTGCTAAGTCCTTGGCACCTATGCTAATATCTGATCATCCCAAGCGCTCTGGAAGGTCTGTGACGTTATCATCCCTGGTTTATAGATGATGAAAGTACAACACATGAGGTTGAGAGAACTTTCTAAGGTTTCCTGGGCTCAGAGCAACAAAGCTGGGATTTGAAATCCACGCAGCCTGACCCCAAAGTTTGTTTTCTTAACCACCATGTCATATGGTTTATCGAATTCGCTGGTTTAACAAAATCCAGGTGGGCTAAGTCTAAGCCTTTTAGATTTCCAGGTTGCTCTGAAACAGCCAATGTCTCTAAAGAAACTGTAGGAGATACATTCCCCAAACTTTAGAAGTCTGGAGATCCGAGGACCATACCAGGCTTGTGGATCCAGAGACTGTAGAACTAAGTACTTGATGGCCTCTCTTCTTAGAGGCTGATAGGAATCAGAGCAGTCCCAGAGGGACAGGAGCCATCAGAGGAACGTGCCATCACTGCCAATGCTCAGTACCCCCATCATTGATTCCCTGAGAAGGAGGGAGGAGCTGAACACCTCACTGCCACCCTGAGGTGCTTGAGAAGACTCCAGGGTGGGGTGGGGAGGAAGATGAAAAGGATTCCCTCCAGCGCTTCAGGTGTGGCTGGAGATGTGGACTGCAGATTGAGCTCACTCATCTAATCAAGCAGAGGATAATTTCCATTTCACACACCAGGCCACGCTCCAAAGGGATTCCTCCCCAAAGCAAGCACAGACCTGCCCAGAGCAGTCACAGCCATGGTGTGACAGTGGCGTGCAGCAAGCACCCCACGGAGCTGGCCAATGCTGATGTGCATCTTGGAATCACTGTAAGAGAAGAGGCTCGTGGGGGAGAGAGGGTAGGTAGGAAGAGGGAGGAGAGATGAAGCAAGGTACCAGGACCTTTTTAGTTTTCTCCCCGTGGAAGAAACTAAAAATAAAGCCAGAGGCAAAACAACATTGGTAGCTCTTAAAGACTGAGGGAAAACTGTCACAGCCACAGTTCTGTAGTCTCCAGTGTTTAGAGTTCCAGAAGGTCAGGCTCCAGGGTGGAATCTATTGTTGAGAGAAAAGACCTTAGAAATGGAAGCTACAGGAACGAAATAGTGATAGAGATCTTAGTGCTTGTCTAAGTGAGGCTCTGAAAGGCCTGAGTACCTGTGACTTTGTCTCAGGGAATGTCTTCAAGAAGCCTGGCATCTGTGGGCACTGGGCCACATGCTGAGTTCACATTTGCAGGGAAGGATTTGTCAGGAAAGGACAGCTTGGTTAGGGGAGGTCAACTTTACTATGGTATATTAATCAGCACAAGGTTGATGGTGCTGCAGTAACAAGCAATCCAAGGAGCTCAGCAATTTTAGACAAGAAAGATTGTTTCTCCATCCTAAAAAAGCCATCACCGGTTCCTGAGTCAGAGCGAGAAAGAATTAGGTCACTTCTGCTTTAATCTGGAAATGACATCATTATTAGCCTTTGGTCAAAATTAGTCACATGGCCCCATCTCCTGCAAGGACAGCTGGAGAAGATAGAATGTTGGGTGAACACCACCATCCCTGGCACACTTGGCAGAACCTGATGTCTGTCATTTTCAGAATTCTCTTCATCCAGCTCCTAATGGTGTGACTTCGGAATCCCTAGAAGATCTCTGCATAAACATCAAGAGTCAATTTACTAAAAATTCTGTGAGGCATTGACATACAACTATGCTGCCTGGACAGGGTGCCTCTGGATAACTTTCATGCAGAGAGGGAAGATGCATGTCCCCTTCCCCAGGAACAGCTGTACCTCAGGGAATTCAGCACACCAGGAGCAGTGGCCCCAGTGGTCCCCAGCAGATGGTCCACCAGGCTTCTCTGGGCAAAGACAGAGCCTGGTACCATGGATGTGTCTGTTTGCATGTTGTGATACCCCGTGAAGATTCTCTCTGGGTTGAATTGTGACTGGGGAACTATTTCGTAAGACTAACATGGAGAACAGGAGCTGAGAAAGTGGCCTCCTGTTGAGTCTAAAAGGCTGTGACACTCTGCATTACACCCATATTGCAAAGGAGGGCACAAAAGTTCAGGGACATCAACTGACTTTCCACAGTCACCTGGTTAACGAGAGCAGCGTCAGAGCCTGATGAATCTCCTGTGTGATTTGAGAGTCATGCACAGTTTGGGAGGTACCATTTACATGGGAAAAGACCATGCACGGTAGCCAGTGTGCCTGGATAATGGAATTGGCCTTGCCACCATCCTCCTAAGTGACCTTTGCCACACATTATCTCAAAGCTTCTATTTCTTTTTTCTTTTTTTTTTGTAAAGAGAAAATGCTGAGTGAGTCTCAAAGTCCTTCCCATTTTTACTGAGGCAGTTGGAGTAACCCAACCTGGAGCTGATGGTTGAATGGCGGCTGAAGAGAGGAAGGGGTGCCTGGCCACCTGGTCCTGCAAGAGGACTCCAGTACCTGGAAATCTGGAGATGGGAGACCTTGGCCCACATGGCCAGACCTCTCAGACTTCTTGCACAAGTTCCTGCACAGGTGAGGGTACCCTGGGCAGCTGGAACTGAGAAGAGGATTCTGAATGCATGCTTGGCAGGGCTGGGCTGTGAATTCCCTGCCGCTGGCCCCCCTGGCCTGGCCAGCCACCAGCCTCAGCCCTCGAGTGGGGAGAGATGGCATAAGCCATCAGGAAGTGCAGCCTCTGGGTTGCCCCTACCTCTGTGCGGCTTTATGCCTGCTCCTGCCTGTCGCTGCCTGTGGCCCAGCCCTGCAGCACCCCGACACCTGGGCCTGACGAGCAACCTTCCAGAGCAGATGCAAGTCTGAGGGCAAGGGGCGGAGGAGGCACGGGAGGGAGCAGGGTTCTGAGTCCCCTTGGAAGGCTGTTCTCGGCCCTCCCTGGACCTGCTCTGCAGTCCCTGTCCCCAAAAGCTTGATGTCCCTTCTCCTATCCTGAGCTTTGGTCATTCTTGAGACTTAGCTGCTCTTTCTAACACTATGTCCCATCTCTTGGCATTGAGTCCTCCCCACTGCTGGACTCCAGCTTCCTGATCCCAAGAGCACAAATCTGTCCTTGTACCACACCCTGTCCCCACGCCCGGCATGGACCACCTTTGGTTCTTGTGTTGATGATGCTCCTGTCAATGACCTCACCAAACCCATACATCTCGGGCTCCAGCGTCCCTGTCCATGCCCTTCCCCTCCCCCAATGTCCTCCAATCCCCTCATTCAGCAGAATTCTCTGCATGTGGCCTTCCAAGTTTCAGAAACACTCACTATCCATCAGTCCTTGGGGATCCCAGCCCCCCAGCACACCGGGGGGTTACCTTTCCCTTACCATCTGCCTTCACTTTGGCCCTATCTCACAATGTACCTCTCAGGAGGTCCTCGGAGTCCTGAGGGGTTACTTCCTCCTAATCTTTTTTTTTTTTCCCCTTTTCTCAGTCTGGAATACTGTTCTGAGTGTCCCCTCACCTCTGGCCACTTTTGCACCCCATGAGCCCAGCTCCACACTCCCTCTCTCCTGGGCTGGTCCCTACCTACACAGCCAACTTGTGGCTGGGCAGTGCAGCCTGCAACCAGGCAGGTCTCAAGTCACCATGCAGGAGAGAAACCCACTGCATTAAGTGTCATGGCCCACTCGAGACAACCCCACCCACCCTAGACCCCAGGCTGCCCACAGGATGGGGTTCATCCTCAGAACTGAGCCTCTGCATCTGCCTCCTCCTCCTTCCTTCCTGTGAAGCCCTCCCTTGCCTCATTTCTGCTAATAGAAACTGAAAATGCCTCCCTAGTAAAAGTAACCTCAAAGCAAGGCGGTTCCCTTCCACTTTCTGACATCAAGCAATGAGCTCTTTCTCCCTCACCCTCCCTTCCTCGTGAGGCCTGGAGATCTGAAACTGCTGAGCAGCAGGGGCTTGGGAAGTGTTTTCCCAAATGGAATACCAGGCTTCCTTCCTCTTTTCCGATAAGAGAGTGCTGGCGGCTGGTTTGGGGAGAGCACTTATTTTAGTTCTGGGTCACTACGCACCTTTCAAAGGCATAGACCTCTGGACAAGGCCCTGGGGGATCCTGGCAGAGGAGCAGGAAGGCCAAGGAGAAAGATGTCCAGGAAAGCTGGTCCTGGGCCTGGCCTGGGTTCCTTTCCTTTTCTCTGGTGCAGGGAGCACCCTCGTACCTGCCAATTGAGGGATGGGAAACACCCACAGAATCTTGTCATGATTTCCAGATCAGAAAATCTGAGATGTGCCTCTAAATCATGAAGTTAAGTCTGAGGCCAAGGAGACATCAGGCCTTCAAGGAGCAAGAATTGACGTGAGATTATAAACTCGACTTTCCAGTCCAGTAAGCTGATGTTTTTGGCAGAGATTCTTAGAGACAAGTAGTCCAGAATCATCTTTTAAGAGTCACATGGAGGAAGAAAGGAAGGAAAGCAATGAAGAGTCATCACTACTTGCAATACTCAGAGATTCACACCTAGTATTTCAGACTTTTGTTTTTAATTGAGATGTTATTTATAGCATAATGTTTCTCCTTTTAAGGTGTATGATTCAGTGATTTTAGTGTATTTACAAAGTCATACAGCCAACAGCACTATTAATTCCAGAACATTTTTATCAGCCCCCAAAGAAAGCCCACCCCTGTTAATAGTTGCCCTGCTTCCTAGGCCCCAGAAGCTACTTGTCTGCTTGTGTCTCTCCTGATCAGCCTCTTCTGCCTCTTCTGGACATTTTACTTACGTGACATTCCTGACAGGCCTCTTTCACTTGGTTAATCCGTGTAGCTGAATATATCAGTGCATTACTCCTTTTTATGATTGAACAACATGATACGGTGTGGCCATACTATCCTTTGCTTATCCATTCATCGGGTGATGGACATTTGAGTGGTTGCTACTTTTTACTATTATGAATAATGCTGTAAACATTCACGTGCAACTTTTTGTTTGAACATAACATTGTGAGTTCTCTTGGGCAGACACCTAACATGGAATTGCAGGGTAATAATGGTGACTCTATGTCTGACTCTGAGAAACTGCCAGTTCTCTATTGTGGTTGCACATTTTCCATTCTTACCTGCAATAGATGAGGGTTCCAATTTCTCTGTATTCTCAACACTCAATGTCCATCTTAAGTGGGCGCAGTGGTACTCACCTGTAATACCAGTGGGTCAGGAGGCTGAGACAGGAGGATCTCAAGTTCAAATCCAGTCTCAGCAAAAATGAGGTGCTAAGCAACTCAGTGAGACCCCGTCTCTAAATAAAATACCAACTAGGGCTGGGGAGGTGGCTCAGTGGTCGAGTGCTCCTGAGTTCAATCCCTGGTACCCACCTCACCCCCAACCAAAATGTCTTTCTTTCCTATTATGGCCATGCTTGTAGGTATGACGTGGTGAATCATTGTGACTTGGTCTGCATTCTCCAAAGGACCAATGCTGTTGGGCAGCTTTTCAGGTGCCTTTGGCCAGTTCTGTATCTTCCTTGAAGTGATGTCTATGCGAGCCATTTGTTAATTTTTTAAGTTGGATTCTCTGACCTTTCATTATGCTGTGAGCATTCTTTAGAGTCTGGATGCTGAGCTCATAACAGAAATCATCTGCACTCATATTCTTCAGTCTGGCAGACTGTCTTTTTACTTCCTTAATAACGTTCTGAGAAGCATAGATGTTTTTCTTTTCGATAAAAGGCCATTTATCTATTGTATCTTTTGTTGCTGGGCTTTGGGTGTCAGATCCAAAACACCCTTGCCTGATCCAAAGATTTACGCCTGTTTTTTTCTAATGGTTTAATAGTTGCTGTCTTTGCTTAGCTCTGCACTGGTAGTTAATTTTGTGCATAGTGTGAGATAAAGGCCCAATTTCATTCGAGTGCAGGCAGCTATCCATTTGTCCCAGGACCGTCTAACCACTGTTGTTTCCGCATTGAATTATCTTGATGACCTTGTTGAAATCAACTGACCATAACTGTATGGGCTGGTTCCTGAGCTCCCAATTCTACTTCAGTGATCCGTAAGTCTATCTTTATGCCAACATCACTGCTCTTGATTACCACAGCTTTGTGATAAGTTTTGAAGTTGAAAATTGTCAGTTTTCCAACTTAGTTACTCTTTCTCAGAACTCTTTTTTGAGTATTCTTCTGGTTGCTTGAATTTCAATATGAATTTTTCAGTAAGTTTCTCTATTTTACAAAAATGGCTGTGATGTGCCATTAGGGATCATGTGTTTAATCTGCTCAACCATTTGGGGACCATTTCCATCTTGACCGTATTAAGTTTTTCCACTTCATGAGCATGGAATGTTTTTTTTCCTGTATGCTTAAGTCTTTTTTAATTGTATTCTATCTTTGGTAGCTTGCATTCCTTTTATTAAATGAATCCATAAGTCTTTTGCTTATTTTGGTGCTGTTATAAATGGTTAGTTTCGTACTATCCTTTTAAATTGCCAGGGAGTACAAATATAATGGATTTTTATAGATTGATCTTATAAATCCTTTAACCTTGCTGAATTCGATTGTTAGCTGCACTGAAGGTCTTATGTGGATTCCTTAGGATTATCTCTACACCACATCATATCATCTGCCAATATAGTTTTGCTGCTTCTTTTCTGGTCCAGATGTCTGATATTCCCGCATTTTGCCTAATTGTTCTGGATCGAATCTCTGGCAGTGTCCAGTGGAAGTGGTGAGAACACACATCTGGCTCCTGATTCACTCATCTGCTATGGCACATGAAATGTTCGTACTGTCACTCATAGGAGTCTTTCGTAATTATTTCCATTCCTGGAAGGTCAGTAGTAATGTCATTTATTTTATACCTGATGATAGTAAGATGAGGGTATTTTTTTTCTCTTTGTCTTGGTTACTCTGGTTAATGTTTGCCAACCTTCTTGATCTGTAAAAGAACCAGCTTACATTTTATTTTCTCTATTGTTCTTCTGTATTTTCTCTTTCTGTTTTGACCTTTATTATCTCATTCTTTCTGCTAGCTTTGGGTTGAGTTGACTCTTCTGTTCCTAATTTTTTTATATATTTATTTTTTTAGTTCTTGGCAGACACAACATTTTTATTTTTTTATCTTTATGTGGTGCTGAGGATTGAACCCAGCGCCCAGCGCATGACAGGTGAGCGCACTACCACTTGAGCTACATCCCCAGCCCTGTTCCTAATTTTTAAAGTCGAAGTTTAGATTCTTTTAAATTTGAAGGTGAATAAATTTAACATCTGAACATCCTCAGGGGTCATTTTTGTTGACTTCTTTTGTTGTAGTTGTTTTATTTTCCTTTGTATACATTTTAGTTTCTCTGTGTTTTTTTTTTTAATGCCTCATAATTTTGTTTTGAAATGGAACATTTTTAAATAATACAAAGTGATAACTCTGAAAACCAAATCCTCCATCCAGATGTGTTGCTATTTTATTATTTGTTTTTTAAAATGAACTTTCAGAAGTTATTCTGTAAGGTCTGAATGTTTTATTTGTTTGATTTTTTAGGCAGGTGTGGTCACTGAAGTCTTTTCTCAGTGAGCATAGTGGTCGACTAGTGATTGGGTAGAGATTTTCTTAGATGCGAGGAACCAATTAGTCTCCCAGACTTTGGGGTTGGGATATAGCTCAGTTGGCAGAGTGCTTGCCTCACATACACAAGGCCCTGGGTTCAATGCCCACATACTCACAAAAGTCTCCCACGTTTTGCCAGGAGATTGGTGTATGCATTAGGGCTCACCTCAAACATCAGCTGGACTGTTAACAGCTCTGCCTTAGCCTTCACTTCCTGCTTGCTCAGTGTCTCAGGGTTAGCTCGAGGTAAGGGAGATGTTAAATGGCTTGTTCAACATCTCCATCAAGCACTAAGAGGCACTAGATTCAAATCCAAAACCACGTTCTTTCTACTCCAAGAAGCAAGAACTCATGGGTGTTTCTCTTCCATGCTCACTGGTGATCCCAGCTCTATGCCAGTGTGGAATTCCTCTACACTGAGCTCTGGACTGCACAGTGAGCTCATGGGTACTAGCAAGTGTCTTTATGTAGCAACTTGAAGTTAGATGATTTCAAGGAATCTCAGGATGGAGGGAGGAGAGTGGCTTCTTCTGCATTCTCAGGACTGAGAGAAACTTCAAGGACATCACAGATGACTCTGGCCTTTTTAAAAGACCTGTCATTTATTGGGTGCTCATTATAGGTCCCTGGGCCTTGTGTAAAACACTTAGACTGCAGTAGTTCTAATTCAATTGGAGGGGGTGGGACTCAGAAAAACTTAGTTGGACCTAGGATCAACTAAACTGCTTTTCTTGAATTCCTTCCATAGAATCCTTAACAAATGGTCTCCTCCTATGACAGGGAACTTGTTCCTCTCCAATACGACTTATTTCTTTTTCAGGTTCCTCTGCTTATAGATAAAGAACCCAATGCAATAGAGCAAGCAACATCTTCAGAGTCCAGAAATTTAATGCTTCACTCCAACCCCTTCTGGTTTGTGTGACTTTGCCAAGTCACTTCTCCTCTCTGAACCTGTTTCCTCATCTGAAAAGTGCAGGAAAAAGTGCTTGTTTGGCAAGGTTGTGGATGATTGATGAAATAAAGTAATCCAGTGTATTTGGTCGAGGAGCCCAATGATCAAAGCTATTACCGAAGTTCTTCTATATAAGGAATTAAAAGTTCTGTGTCTCAATAGTTTCCACCTAAAATCTGCTCCTTCCTCTCACTTCCCCAATTCACTCTTCCAGATCACTGCACACAGCAAATGCATTGCCTCTCGTACTCAGGCTGGATCACTCCACTCCTGAAACGCCTGGACTGTACGGACTTGACTCCTTTTACCTTCCTATGTTCTCTCTCTAATGATAAGACCTACTTGCCTCCCCCTCTCAGAGTGTGTGAGGGTCTTCCGGCCATTCTGACCAGCCGTGAGAGAAAAGCGAGCCCTTATTCCAGAGTTTCTACTTCTTATAATGCAATCCAAGGTCACCTTCACTTTTTGTGAATTATGTTACCGTCTGAGGCTATTCCTGGGACTCAGGTTTGCATCGAAATTTGTGGAGTATACAAGTCAGTATTTAGACCATCTCTGTTAAGAAGCAGCTTGTTATAGTTAACATAATGTCCCATATCCATCCTAAAGTCTATCAATTGCCAACTACAATGCGAATCAATCCTTGTTCATCATCCAAGTTCTTCCCACTTCCTTGTTCCCTTCCACCCACTGACTACAAATGTCCTAGGCAAATGACAACAAGAAACAAGAATGGTACCTGAGACATGCTGAATTTAAGGCCACAAGTATTTATTGAGCACCCCGGACGCAGCAGACATTTGCAGAAGACTCTGTCTGATTGTGACCCTTACCACAACCCCCTGAGCTAGGGCATTCTAAACTCGACTTACAGACACAAGTCACTGAGGTCAAGTGATTTGCACCAGGTCACCTAGCTAATAAGTTAGAAGGAAAGAAACATGAGTCAGAGATTTGCCTGACTCCAGAGCCCATATTCTTTCCCCCTATTTTTTCCTCCAGGTTTTTCAAGTTGCCTATGAATTGTTCCCAATCTTCAAAGTCCATAGGATTCACCTGGAAAACCTGTTTTTTTGGTTTTTGTTTTTTAAAAAAAGTCCATCCCTGACCACCCGCCCCCAAATCCCATTTCAGCAGTTCCAGCCAAAGGCTTGGACACTTTAAGAGAAGCTGGGCGATTCCAAGTCTAGTGGCTCCTATTTGACACCTGCCCTGCCACACCAGCTACAAGGCTGTGGAGTTCAGTTCTCAGGCAGTGGCCAGGGTGATGACATAAGGACAGCCAGACTCCCCTGGAGGCAGGAGGGGAGTCCTCCTCAGCCTAACCTCTCATTCTTCTCCAGGGAGTTCTCAGCCTGGACCCCAAACACCGTTTCCTTCTTGGACTCTTCTTTTGCTGTCCAGATCTGGCCAGAGAACATGGGAAACCCCAGGCATGGGTGGGATGTTGCAATGGCTGATTACGTAACACCCCTGGATCTCTCCCTGCATCCCAAAATCCCCAACAGTGGAAATGAGACATTCCTGGGCTGCTTGCCATCCCTCATTCCAAGCCACAGAGTGTGCCCAGAGAAGTGAATGGCTCCGCCACCCGTCCTGGCTCATGGACACTGCTCCCTCCCCAACCCCCCATGCACCAAGAACAAGACCTGGGCATCTGAAGTCCTTTGCTTCACTAATGTCCTAGCCTCCCTCTCTCCACTCACCATCATGCAAGCCTGTTCCTTAAAGGCACCCTTCCCCCCAAGTCACACGATAAAAAGAGAAAACAAACGGCCTCTTCCTTCCTTTCTGGACACCAGTCATGATTGAATCTTTCTCGTGGTTAATATGCGGCAACAGGGTTTCTGCAGAAGGGATCTGAAATGGAATGAGAAGTTCCTCGACTCTGACTGCATTTTCTCTCTTCTGCCTGGAATAAAAGATTCAGAGGGACTGAGCTAAAATGTCAATGATGCTTCGAGCAAGTTACCAGAGTGTGCTGAAATCTCATTTCTTTATCAGTAAAACACGGATGGCAATCCTAACTGGCTCTTAAAAGAACTGAAGGAGGCACACGGAGGATTCAGCAGCATGGCCGGCTGACATGGGTGCTCTGTGCATGTTGTCATTGTTCTCTGCATTGGGCTACCCGTGGCGTGGTCCCCGGAGAAGCAGCATTGCCTCACCAGGGACCGGGCAGAAATGCAGGATCCAAGGTCCATCCCAGACCTACAGAATCAGAATCTGCATTTCCACAGTTCCCCCAAGGACTGGGACACACTTTAAATACACAGAGGAAGCAGTGGTTCACTCCTGATCCCGTGGATGGGGAGGCGGGGTGTGGCCACCGTGACAGCTTCCTGATCCACTGTTTTTGTCTTTGGGGATTATTCCCCATCTCTACTGAACAGTGCCAAATATCTACACGACCTCCCTGTGGGCACCTTTTAGGGAACCGACATCTGGCCTCTCCATACTTGCCCGTGGGGATGATTCCCTGTTGCCTAAAAGTGAAAGGACTAACTCCAAAGAGGGGCATTCAAGGGCCCTTGGCATCTGGCCTGAGTGTCACTTTCCATCCTCCCTCTACCCTGACTGAACCCCCTATAGGCTCTGCCTGAGCCAGGATAAGCAAGGCCTGTCATTTCCAGAGGCGGGCGCCCCTTTCCTCCTCAGCTCCTAATTCCAGAAATGATTCCTTCCCCAAGGAATACTCTGCCTTCTCATCATCGCTTTCTCAAGCTCCATTTCCTGGAACGTTCTTCTCTGCCTCAAAACTCGACTCAGCCTTCAAAGCTCGGCCCCACCGTCATTGTCGGAGTATGTGCAGGCTAAGGGCCAAGTATGGACGGCTCACGAGGCCCGAGCCTCTCAGAGCCAAGAACCTGGGTTCTTGCCTGATCACCGACGACAAGGTGTCCTCAGCAAGTCACCTAAGTTTTGGGCTTTGCGCCCTCTGTCAACCCCATCTGGGTAAAGGAGATAAAGATGCCAACCTCAGGGGAAATGTTATGAGGATTCTCTGGGAGCTTCTGTGTTCAACAGGTTGACTGGCACATAGTAAGTGCTCAAGAATTAGTAGCCAAACTCACTCCCGTGTAAATCCCACAGAAGAGATGCCTATCTCTGCTTTCTTCAGCATTATAATCCCTGTACCTGGCCCAGTTTGGGGTAATTAATATATCCTCAACTAATATGCTTGGCAGTGTATGCTAAATAAACAAAACTCTAAATAGTGTTATGCACACTGTAAAAATAAAAGGATGTTATTTTGTTTGCTTATTGTTTTTATTTTGTTACACGATTTAGACAATGAAAGAGACAGAGAGAAAGAGACAGAGTGGGAGGGAGAGGGAGGAGAGATCCTAAATACATTTTTTTTACAGTAATTGCTGACTTATTGCTGTCTTCCAGCCCTGTGAGGCAGGCTATGACTTCAGCACCCACAATTCAAGGAATATCTATTGTGGTTTTTTTCCCCCCTGGACTATTTTAACATCTTATTCAATCTGTTCTCAGTTCCCCTATCACCATAGCAACCTGCACCCCCAAAACAACCACTTAGAGCTGCAATCGGCTCTTGACCCCCTGGAATGACCACTTCAGCTTTAAAAGCTCTACCACTCTACCCACATCCAGCTGCTGGGAGGCCATATCCATTCCTTGAACATCCCTCCACCTTGAAAATGCCAAGAAAAGACATTTTTTTTTTATTTTCGGAGAAAGATGAAAGAGCAAGTCTCAGCAGGATGTGGATCAAGTCCCTGAATGAGGGAGAGTAGGGAGGAAGAGCTTCCAAGAGAGGATTTAACAAAGACAAGGACAGACAGAAGAGAGGTCTGTTGGGATACAGAAATGACACCTTCCCAACACGATGATCATCAGCTCTCTTTCCAGCCAATTCTGCCGACCTCACTCTCATCCGGGTTCCTCGCTGACATCTTCAAATGGAAGGACTTGGGCTGAAGAGGTTAGAGGTGGCTTCTGTATAGGAAATCTCAAACTTTAGTACGCAGATCTGGTTCAGTTGGTAGCATCACCTGTGGGTCTTGTTAAATGGTGGATTTGGATCCCGTGTTTCTGCAGTGGGAGCAGAGATTCTGTGTAAGCACCAAGTAACATCAAAGCTGCGAGTCCTCAGGCCACACTTTGAGTAGCCAGGATCTACTCTGTCCCTGGACTGTGGATCCCATCACGCTCCTGGAATCTTAAAAGCCCAGTCTTCTGCTCCAGACTTTTTGGCATTTTTTGCACACCTACTATGTGGCAGCCAGAGTGATAGTCCCTTCCACTAGCTTCAATGGTGGAATGTGCTCACATCCCCATTTTTATAGATGAAGAACCTGAGTCCCAGTGAAATGGAGCAAGCCTTCTTAACTATTGATCCTTTCTTCCTTGGGATGCAGTGGCTGCAAAAAAACGAATCAACCTCTCAAATCAGGAGGATGCCAGGGGCTATTTGCCTGTGGAACAAGCAGACGGATTTGCATGATTTGAGATTCGATTAGCACCCACTGGCTGTTTCCTGCCCAAGTTCCCATGGGTAGGAATTTCTGAATACAATGGGCTCCAAGCCACCTTTGTTGGAGTTACCAAGGATGCTTGTCATGAAGGCATCTTTGCAATTTCAAATGCATACAATAATGTACAAATACATCAACACATATTTGTGCAACAAGTTACCCTTTCCTCCTGGACCACAGAGTTCATCTCCCAAACCCAGGCCCAGGCCCACGAAGCAGTTTTTGCCAAGAAATAGGAATGGAAGTGACACAGTCCCCAGGACTGTGCAGCAGTCAGGAGCAGGTGTGTCTTACATCCCACCCCATTCCTATCTTGCAGATGGACACAGCAGAGCCTGGAATGGACTTTGTGGTCATAAGGAATAATAGAACTGAAGATAGGGGAAGATGAGTCCCAGAACAGCCTAGTGTGAAGAACTCTTTCCTCCATTGATCTGTGCTGGATGTAGATACGAAAAACCAGCCTTCATCTTGTTCCACCATAGAAACTGTGGCTGCACAATGTGGTCTAAAGTTTGCCTTCCCTAAGTAAAAGTATAGATGGAAAAAGATCTTGGTGTGTAGAGCCCAACAATCTGCATTTTTTTTAAAAAAAAAACCTGCAGGCAATTCTGAAAAACTGGAGTTACATGAAAGGAATAAAGACACGGGCCAGAAATGCATTTGTGTAGCACAGAGAATTGTACTAAAACACACACACAAATAGCAATGATTTTTTTTTCTATCTTGCATTATCCTCATGCCAAACCCCTTTCCATTCCTTCTTGTGCCCAGGAAAATTGAAAACTAAGCACATCCCCATTACAGATGGCTGTGGGAAAACTCTGCTGTCTTGCAGAGGGAAATTTGGGGAGCAGGATCTCCAACTCAGGGCACTTTGATATGCTAATTCACATGGAATTCACAAAGCCTGCATGCACACCAAGTATGTCTTCTACCCAAACAGCAAAGATGATTTACCTTTAGTCTCATATCCATTATCTTGCCTGTCTGTGCCATCAGAGACCAAGCCTTGGGGCAGCGTGGGGGTGGAGGTTAAGTGAAAGTAAATAGCAGTGTCCTCGACTCAGGGGATGGGAAAGTGTGTGTGGGTCTTTGAATTGATCTCCACCACCTGATACTGGAGAGCAGACACCTGCCAATCCAAAGAACTAGCCCCCATGTTTCTCTGCCTCCTACAGGATTCTGGGGGCATGTGGCCTGGTGGCTCTCTCTCCACCCAACACACATGTACACACATGTACATGCACACTCACCCTCACAGCCCACCCAGAGAGTGTGTCACCTTCCCTTCGCACCATTCCTAGCTGTTCTGGAAAATGGAGATAAAGAGCAAGTGTTATGGGGAAAAATTAGTCTCAACTTTCCCCTTCAACCACCTCTGTCTGTGGCTCATTGTCTCTCTTGGTGATGGGTGAAAGGTCATGACAGTGACTCATTTTCTCCAGAAATGCCTGAGGCTTTAGACAGCTCTGGTGGCGAGAGGACAGGGATTGGATGAGGGGCAGTCTCTACCCAGTTCTAAAAACACAGCATTAAATAATCAGAACAGACCGTGGACCACATATTCCCCAGACAGCCTTCCATGCTGGCACAGAAATCTGTTGTCATTCATATTCTGGACTTGGAGAAATTGTCCTCTCGCCCAGGCTGAAGCCAAATGTGAATAGTCAAAGTCCCACTTCAGCTGATGAAGGCCAGTCAGCCACTCTTGATGCCCATCTGCCCTAGCCCAACGCCCTGAGTGTTTCTGGTGAGCAGAGGTTGTGACAGTACCCTGTGGTCATCCCGGCTCAAAAGGTAAGGACTAACTCCCAAGGAAAACTTGTCTTGCACGAAAAGGCAGAACCAAGGTTCTGAAAAATGAATACTGAAGTTTTCACTCTTTGTCTTGGATCCTGTCTGCAAGACAGAATCTCAGGGTAGCCATTGTAAGTGTTGGAAAATGGTGGAGAGTTTGGAGACCCACAGAAACGGAACTCTTCACAGCAGGAACTCTGCCTTATTCCTTCATCACCAAGGGCATGACATCCTCTCAGTAAACCATCTCCAAATGAATGAGTGAAGGCAGAAAAGAAAGGGCTCTACTGAGAGCTCTCAGTTCTCCATAGTTTGTGGGACCCAACTCAAATCATCAAGGATAAGGTCTAAGATGCCAGGAGATACAGTAATCAACCCTGTGGACCCAGAAGTTCCAAACTCTCAACTCTTCCCTGAATGCCTGCATCCTCAGTATGAAGAAGTCGTGCCCCACAGACCCAGTGATCTGATCTGAAGTTACATTTACTCCTGTGACCTCATCTGAAGTCGCCTCAGGCATCTGGCACTAAGTAAACCAGGCCAGACCAAGCAGTTCCGAAGAAGGGAAAGTGGACAAACAGATGGTAGCAGCAAATTGGAGGCTGCCTTGGAAGTTGCACTGCAGAATCAGAAGAAGGAAACACGGAATATTTAGGATTCCAGCGGAAGCCACGTTTCTGAGGCTAGTTGGTGACAATTCTAGCCCGAGGCAGGGAGCTGTGCACCTCGTTTACCAGCTTCTATTCTGAATGATGTGTCCTAATTCTTTCCACTATTCAAGTCTCAACATCCAGTAGTAATGATGCTGAAATAATTATTACTGATGCTTGTGTGGTTTGGAGGTCTTCATACCAACTGGGCTGTGTGTATAGGACCCTGGTTAAAGGAATGCCATGGAGGAAGTGTGGCAGAGGGGAGATCTGTGGGCGCTGCAGTCAAGCAGTCTCACATCCAGGCTACCGTCCTTCCCCTGGTAGTATTATTTCCACGAGCAAGTTATGCAGCCTCCCTGAGTTTTGGGGGTTCTTCATCTATAAAATGAGAGCAATAGTAGTACACACTGATCATGGGTATTTCAGGGGTGATGTGAACCGTCCTGCAATAAAATGCCTCCTGCCTAATGCAACACATAAGTCCATGCCTTGAGACCCACTCCCTTCTGTTCTTCTCAACCCAAACCTCTGCCATCTCAATTGTTTTTCTTCTCTTTATTCACTATCTAATATTTCATCCCCCTTCAAGGGTCCAACACAGTTCTGAGTATTCTTTTAGACACTCACTAATTGAACACTGAATTGGAACGCATTCCATCTAATCCCTCTTTTTGGGCGGGGGTGGGGGTCAACTGTCTCCTACTGCTCAGATCTTCATAGTTCAGATGAGTTCAAACCATGTCTAGAAGTCTTACTGGTGCACCGGCACTCTGGGAAGCTTTGAGAATAGCTATGCCTGGGTCTGGGTCCTGTCATGGCTGATTTTAGACTGCAGAAAGGGCTCAAGGGAAGAGAGGTCTTTGATTTTCTATGTGTGACCTTCCCTTCCACTGAGGTCGGCATGCGTTCCTGGCGGGTACCATCTTCTCTCTGTATTGACCACGGCAAGTGGACATCAACTTTCCTGGGCAGAAAACACAGAGGACTTACATCCTTTCTACCTCTGTTTATACTCTAGTTATGTCCTGTCCCAGAAGATAAGTATGGGTGATATTTTTTCTGTCATTTTTCATTCTCAACACACACACACTCACACACACACACACACACACACACACACACACCTACTCTAGATTTTTCAGGTTATTCTAACTGGATCTAGCTTCTATAGCTATGTAAACTTGACTAATAACAACAATAAACACATTTTCTGAATAAGCTTCAGTTTTCCAGTCTGTAAAATGTATTTTTGCAGGCATCAGAAAGACAAAAAAGAAGGGCTAGGGTTGTGGCTCGGAGGTAGAGCGCTCGCCTAGCATGCGTGAGGCACTGGGTTCGATCCTCAGCACCACATAAAAATAAAATAAAGATACTGTGTCCACCTATAACTAAAAAATAAATATTAAAAAAAAGAAAGACAAAAAAGAAAAATTAAGTGTGTCCATTTCTTCCCAGAAGGCCTTTGCATCTCCTACCCAAGTGCCGAGCACAGGGGGCTGAGTACCTACTCACCCTTTCTTACCTGTTGGATGGAAAACTCCCATCTGGAAGGACCCTTGCATATGATTGGTGCTGAGAGTATTTCTGCACACTCTTTCACAACTGTGCAGTTACCAACACAGGGTCAGCTGTCTGGAACAATGCCCTCCCTTGGACTTCCCCAGGAACAACCCACCTGGTTCCCAGGGATTAGGGTTCTGGGCATGCTTCCCAGGCTCCCAACTTCCTGCTCCCTCCCTCTGCTTCCCAGGCAGATGGAGCCACCTCCTGCTTAGCAGGGGGTACACTGTCAGTCACCATAAGTCTAGCAGGTTGCAGGTGTAGGGTCCCCTCAGCCACTTTCTAACAGTGCAGCTTTGCTCCTGTCTCTCTCCCCCTCCCCCCACCAACCACACACACACACACACACACACACACACACACACACGGCTCTGGAACTTTCCGTTGCTGGTGCTTACATTCTTACAGCCCTATTTTAAGTTGAGAGCTGTAGTAATGTGTACCAACAGCTGTAGCTGTAGGACAGTCCCCACTCTGTTTCTGCAGTCAGGACTCCTGGGCTCCATCTCCTGAATGCTCAGTGAAGCTGCTAGAAGGAGGCAGAACACCGGGGCTTCCCGGGCAAGGTCCTGGGACCAGTGCAGCAGGGTGTCTGGTTTCAGGTCATTTTTTACAAACTTATCCTTGCCTAAGCATCCTTATCTCTGCAGGAGATAAGCATGGGCCAGGGAGGTCAAGAGGGGACAAGGCAGGGCCAGATGCATCCAGAGACTCAATATTCTTAAGGATGCACACCTCGGAGCCAGGTGACAGATGGGACGACAGCAGTAGAAATTAACATGGGTGGATCTCTGCTGGTGTTATTCTAAGAGCATGACAGGTATTTATTTAACTATTGGATCCTCACAGCAACCCTAGGGCTATTGATAGTCTATTTTGTAGACATCAAAACAGAGGCACTTCAAGGCTAAGTAATTTGGCCAAAGCTATACAAAGTAACAAGTGACAGGATTGGGGTTGGATTCCCAGGGATCAGGTTCTGGAAGCTGCTCTTCAACAGACAGAACAACAGATCAAGGCAGGTACTCACACACAGTAGGACTGGGTTGCAGACATCAGGATGAGAAGAAGAGCCCATTCCTCACTTGACCTGGCTCCATCTTATGCCAGCACCTGACACCCCACTCACTGCTCCACAGGAGACAGGCTGGTCCCAGCACAGGGATACGGAGCCCCAGCCCCAACCCCATAAAGCTCCTGCTCATCCCAACCCCGGGTCCCAAGGATATGGAACCCAGGGAAGATGCCTTCACAAAACTCCTTCATCTCAAGACAAAGGCCTCTTCACACTTGTGGAGACATCTGATTGATTCTAGGGAGAGGTCTTATTCCGGAGAGCCCCCATGTAGTCTTAAGGACCTTGAAGCACCAAGTGGTAATGCAGTTTTCAGGGTGAGGCTTAGGCAAGATGATGCATTTAAATCACTTAGCACAGAGCCTGCATACAGCAAGACTCTAATAAATGGAGGCACCAATGGTCATGCTGGTGTGCTACTGCTGCTGCTGTCGCTGAAATCAACTGGAAGCAGAGTTGGAAGAGCTTCCCAAGCAGGCCAATGCCCAGAACCTTCCTGAACATCATGGCTGCTAGGGAAGACCTGCCAGCAGGAGGCCTGGGGGTATTCGGCTCAGGTGCAAAGGCCCCATCTAAAGCTGACCCAGAGATGGTGCAGGAAGAGCCCAGCAGGGGGAAGGGAGATGGACATCCAGGGCAGGAGCTGGGGTACCCTAGGGCTCCTGACCTGCTTCCCTCTCCTCACTAGGTGCAGAAGAAGCAGGAGTAGAATGTGCCCCAGCAAGACTTAGGACTCTGCACAGTCCTCTCCCACCTGCCCCTCAGTCCCCTTTTCCATGAGGCTGGATTCTCTTTATTCTCTGAGGCTTGAAAATGGAGTCTGGAGCCAAACACAGTGTGACACAGCTATGATCCCAGCTATGGAGGGGTTTGAGGCAGGAGGATCTCAAGTTGGAGGCCAGCCTGGCTGACTTAGCAAGACTGTTTCAAAGTAAAAAATAAAAGGGCTGGGGATGTAGCTCTGTGGTAGAGGACCCTGGGTTCCTAGGGCCGCTCTCCCCCACAGAGTCTGGAATTTCCTCCCAGACCTTGACAATAGGAAAGTCCCAGCTAGGATGCCTGCCCCCAAGGACAGAGAAGGAATCTCCAGAAGGATTCTCATTATCAGAACTGAACTCAGTGCTGAAGGTAGGTCGTGCTCTGGCCTCTTTCTGGCCCGACTGGAGCTGTCCAGTGGCCAGAGGGAGGTTAGTCGACCTCTCCCATCCTCCTCCCAGTCTGGGCCCATCCAGTCTCCAGTCATCTGGGAAATCCCAGGGAATTTCCCCCACCCTGCATGGTCGCTGGAGGGACCCAGCCCAGGGGCTCCAATTGATCTGGACACTTGCTACCATAGGAGGGAGGCTGAAGTGACCTCCATGTAGGAGCCTCACCTCTGCAGTCTTTTTCCACATCCCTAAAAAGGGGGAAATTAGTGACCTCACTAATGAGTATGTGCAGAGTAGGAGTTTGGGACATGAAGACAGAGAGAGAACTCAGGCTGTGTTAGAGACAGCAGCCACACCTAATCTGCTTACCAGAGGGAGGACAGGACCACAGGGACACCTAGAGTCAGAGGCTCCAGGACACCCCCTGGTTCTCTCTCTCCCTAGCTGTGCAGCCTCCAGCAATGCCAAGTTTCCTCTCCCTCATCTGCTGAAGTTGGCCTCCATGGAGAAACCATGAGGTTTCAAACAGTCATGCTTACCACACCCCTGCCTCTGGGCCTGCCAAGTGGGGTCCCACAGTGTTTGCCGGCCGCTCCTCTTCCTCCCAGGCCCAGGCCCTTGCTCTACTTGCTGCTGAGTGCCCTTCATTTCCACCTGTGCCCACCATCAGCACATCTCATGCGGTTTTTCTAAGAAGTTTCCATTCTGTTTTGTGAAATGGGCAGCAAATAGTAGCTGCCCTGCCCTAATAAGAGGAAGTCCTCCAGGACCAAAGCATGTCCCCAGATCTACCCAAGGACCTCTGCCCAGCCACGCTGTGGGCCTTCCGTGGGGCTGCAGTTCTCCAACAATTGCACTAAGGCCATTGGAGAAGGAGAATTCCCTCTTACCATCCCCAGGCTCTGCCGGGAGCCACAGGAGCCACAGGAGCCACAGCCAGGATTGAGCAGGATCTTTGCTGGGGCTTCCCCATTTCTGCTTTTGGTCACGTTGGCCCTCTAAGGACACCCAGCCTCTGACTTGCTTTTCCCTGAACTCTTCCTGGACCACTCATGCTAGCAAGGCCTTCAGTGCAATGTCAGCATCCTCTGTAGGTCAGGTGGCAGGACATCCGTGCCCCACTGGATGAGAGAGGCCCTGCTAATTACCCCATGGTGCTAAACGTATAAGGTGACAATACACCAGGTTATTGTCATCCCAGACCAGGCCCTTAGACAGCAATGTAGCTCTACAGAGAAAAGACATCTTTACTTGCCAATTATCTTTTAATGTTTGTGATTCTATCAAGAAGAAAATCTCAGAGCTTATACTTGCCAATCTCTCTCTCTCTCTCTTCAATGAGAAAGCTCGAGGCTCAGTATACAAGCAGGCAGCTGCCTCAAGTTCGAACTGAAAAACAAAGTTTGTTTTGATTGTGTTTATGGAAGCAATGTTGATTTCAAGTTTACAGTAGTTGTAAAATGTTTCCTTTCCGAATGAATTTAAGCAAAAAAAAAAAAAAGTAATTTTAAAGAAAGCCCCTAGGTATATAAAAGGTGTGTAAAGGCCTGTTAAGAATCACAAAGTTAGAAGGCTAAAATTGAGATGTGTGTTAGCTGAAAGACGTCTCACTACAAGACCCTGTTACTGGCTCAGGGATGAGGGGCTTAAGTCACAGAATTTCTTAATATCCTATCAAATTTCAACTTTATTATGCACCCATAGGGGGAAGACCCCCTTCTTTCCTTTGTCATTCTTTCAGGAAGCAATTATGTTTAAAGAGAAAAACAAGGACTGAAAGGGTAAATAGTGCTGAGCAGCAGCTCTATCCAGCACCAAGTCTGGAGGTAGGAGAAAGGGAAAGTAAGGTCATCAGCCCCATCTCTGTTGGTTACCGACTAGCTGACCAGGTCTGGCTCATGGTTCAAGTGAGACCTGGGCTGGCTGGAGGCAGGTGGAGGCCTCTGAGCCTTTGGGAAAACTGCAGCCTGGAAAGACCATAGGAATGAAGTCAGATGTCATAGATAATCATTTCAGCTCTGACTGAACCTATGGCCTGGCCTTAAGCAAGTCACTTCATCTCCCTGGACCTTGTATTCTCATCCACAAAAGGAGGCGAGTAGTATCTTTTAGCTTATAGGGCTATTGGGAAAATACAAAGTGAGTTTTAGCAAATTAAGAACCTTGCCTTTTGTGTGTGTGTGTGTGTGTGTGTGTGTGTGTGTGTGTGCGTGCGCGCGCACAGGGTATTGAACCCAGGGGCATGTAACCACTGAGCCATATCCCCAGCTCCTTTTTTGTATTCTATTTATTTAGAGACAGAGTCTCACTGAATTGCTTAGGACCTTGCTAAGTTGCTGGGGCTACGTTTGAACTCGCAATCCTCCTGTCTCCGCCTCCTGAGCCATGGGGAGAACCTTGCCTATTAATATGGGGTTAATGTAGCCCCAGTCTGGCTCATACTAGGTTCCCAATTACTTTGATGAATTAATATACAAGTGTCCAGGAAAAATATCCTACGTATCATCGGTTCTTGGAAATGGTAGGTCTGAGGATAACTGTCCAGCCCTCCTGCACTTTCTGCAGTGAGAATGAATCTCTGGTGCAATAGCAAGGAGGAGCTGGTTGAGGACTCCAAGGGTTCTCCGCAGATCCCAAGAGACTGAGAAGTTGGCGGGTGGGGAGTGGATCTCAGTTCCTGGATCCAGCAAGGCACCTGTCGGGGAGGGGGGGCACCCCTCTAGTTCCCCAAGCTCCAACTTGGTAAGTTTACCCCTGAGTGAGGAGAGCAGAAAGATTCTGGAATGGACCCCTGACTCAGTGTAGCAGAAAAGAAACACTGGGGAACGAGGTAGAAAGGCCACATGGCTTCTTATTTTCCCTTGGAGACCTGCCCAGTTGCCAATAGGAAAGCAATCGCCACAGGAAGGCGCGTGGACTTTCCCAGTTGCAGTGACTAATGCTGCTCCTGCATTCTGCAGACTCTGTGGGACTCAGAGGGCCCCTTTGTCCTCTAGGAAACCAGGCACATTCCTTCCTCCTGAGCCCCAGATGTCCACGAGGGTGGGCCAAGTTGGCTGCATTTTTTTTTTTTCAGGCTGCTTTGGAGCAGTGGGGATAGTTTTCTAAATACAATTTCTCCTTTAACAGAACATTATTAAACACTGTCACGCCTCGGAGGCATCTAGGCAGTGGGATTCAGGAGCCCACAGATGAATTAGAGAGGTAAGCCAGACTAGCAATTACTATATAATAAATGCATTGACCGTTGTTTGGAGTAAACGTGAATACTGCCAAGATGCAGCAGGGTGTATTCACGGGGTTTTTCAGAGAAACAGAAACAATAGGTTATTTATAGATTTACTGAAAGAATTGATTGTGAGAGATTGTCTGGAGTGTAGAGGCTGAACAGCCCTATGATCTGCTGTCTGCAGCTGGATGGTCAGGCAAGTTGGTGGTGTGGTTCCAGTCCCAGCCCAAAGTCCTGAGAACCAGCGGACCCAGGGGTGTCTCAGTCTGAGCTCAAAGACTTGAAAAATCAGGAGAGCAGGCTCTGAGAATAGGAGAAGATGGATATTCCAGCTCTGCCAGAGAGAGACAAATTGGTGTTTCCCCTTTAGGCCTGTGGTGAATTAATTACATGTTGCCCATACACAAGGGGGAGGGTGATCTTCTTTATCCAGTCTATGAGTTTAAATGCTAATTTCTTCTGGAACCACCCTCAGAGACACACTCAGAAATAATGTCTGTCCATCTATCTGAGCATCTCTTAGGTCACTCAAGCTGACACACAAAGTTAATCATCTCAAAGGCATTTTTTCAAGCCTTGGCCCCAAGAAGGAAAAGGCCTCTGAGCTGGGTTCTGTGGAATGAGTCGATGTCGGTAGCAAAGAGGGAGAAGATCTTGAGGAAAAGGAAAAAAGTTTGTGCAAATACCCAGAAGTGTGCCTTTGGGTGGAGGGGAATGGGGTCCCTGAAAAATCAGCTTTGCCTATCTGTAGCCAGGATCCCTGGAGAAAGTGGGGGGGGGAGTGAGGCTGGAGCAGGAGGTGGGAGCTAAGCCATGATGGAGTTCCAGGTGGGCATGTTGAAGACAGAGGGGAGCCACTGAAGGATTCACAGCAAGTCCACCTGGAGGCCTTGCAGTATCCTGGAAAAGAGTCTTCAGAACCTCAGGAAGAGAGCTGCAGATTGGAACGAGGAGTTGGACTTGGGACATAAGGTAGATGCAAGAGTCCAGGATGACTTGACCATTTTCCATTCTATCAGCTGAAACAAAGTTGAGCTCTTGAATGTCATAAACCATGTTTTATCAACCTAGCATTCCAAGCTGCTAGCAAAATGCTTTTTACAGAATATATCCTTGATTAAAAACCATTACTAGCTGGGTGGATGAACAAGTCGATGAAAGAAAGAGCGAATGAATACAGTCTTCCTCTAAGACCTCTCAGGACATGGGTGAGGACCAGCCCACCCTGGTTATCACTTCTAGTCTTGGCTTCCTTCAAGAGAAATTAGAAGACACCTCCTCCCGTGGGAGAAGCCCAGCGGGAGTCACTGGGGAGAGAGTTCTGGAACCGGAAGTAGGGTCTGGGCTGCTATTCAGGCCTTGGCCATCTGCCTACAGGGCTTCCTGGGACATAGCTGGGGATTTTTCCCAGGGACCCAAGGGTCTGGGCCCAGGAGACAAAGCAAGGAATAGTGGAAGAAGATGGCCTGAAGTTGTAGTCCAATTCAGACACTTACTGGCTACACAAATAGAACCTCAATCTCCTCTTCTGAAAAATAAGCTCAATGTCACAAGATTGCTGTCAGGATCTAAAGGAGCGAAGCTACTGAAGATGCTTTTTTACAGAAAAATGTAATTATGATGAGTTGGTGTGTGAGAGTGGGAAGCCCCTGACTTGGAGATTTATTTCTAGTATTTTCCATCTGTGGGGCTCTGGACAAGGTGTTGAACTTCTCTGAACCTTAGATTCTCAAAATGGGAAAATAGAGTGCCTGTTACAGCAGGCTGCTATACATACCAGAAATGAGAGCCTGTATGCAAATGAGCTTGATCAACTATAAAATGCAACATGCCTCTAAGGAATGGCAAGGGATGTTTTAATGGTTACAGTGGGAAAGGTAACTTGGTGGTGGCTCTTCTTTGGCAACGGATTGATGCCTGTGGAGTTTTTTGAGCACAAACAGGTGTCCCTGCAGCTTTGGGACAGGCATGTTAGCCAACAGTCAATATGTCCATACCTCAGTTTCCCTTATCAACCCTTCAGATGGCTGAAATCGTGTCTTTGAGGAGTTTTGCACTACCACGGGACTCTGAGCTATGACCCCTACCAGGCAACTGCTTTAAGAACTAAACCTATGAAGTAGGAGTTACTACAAGAGATTTGTCCAGAGCGTGCTTGGAGATTTTGCAAATCACTTATCAAGTTCCCCTGATGGGCACCAAGAATCTTGTAATAGAAGGAAGACCCCTTCCAGAAAAGGAATCAGTGACCACCATTCCAGCTCAAGCCCAGGTCTCGAATTTGCTGTATGATGTTGGTCATGCTAGTGCTTTCTCTGTGCTTTAGAATGCTCAATCTGCAAAACAAGGTTTGGATGCCAACATCATGCAGTACTCACATTGACCTTCTTACCCAATAGCTGCACTTGCTGGTGGATGGTTAGCAACCCTAATCTCCAGGGAATAAGCCACACACACACAAAAAAGAGTGAGAGGATTTACCCACTAAGAACCTAAGCTAAGAACTCAGCAGCCACAGCAAGATGGGATATCTGCTTGTTTTGCAAGATACAAGTAACAGGGGGTGGGTGGGAGGGAGTAGGGATCGGGGGAAGAAGAATTTTCTGATTTTTTTTTTCCTAGAAAACCCAGGAACTAACATCGCCCTGGAAAGATATCTGTGTCATCCTTCAAAATGGAATATCTGATGTTACCAAGAGGATTAAAATGAACTGAGAGAAAGGAAAATGGGGAACTAGAAAAAAAAATAACTTTAAGAAAAAATGAGCAACTGAAGCAAATGACCAAAAAAGAGAATGAGGATCTTGGTGTTTGGCACAGGGAAGATAAAAATTAAAAAAAAAAAATTACATTGCAAAACACATGCGAGAAGTGGGCATCCAAATGATGTAGTTTGGGTGGAGATGTGAACTCAGATCCCCCTGTGGGCACCACGGGGCTCCTGATCTGGTATCTAGACCCACTTTCCCACAAAATGCCTGGCAGACCAGTGTTGGAGTCCACGCTGCCCTGGCGGTGGACGTAGGAGACCTGCTTTCCAACTTTGGCTCCACCACGATCTTGCACTGCAAACTTTGAGGTCCTTTGACCCCTCTCTCCCCGTCCTGTTCGCCTCACAGGATTTTTAAGAATACGAAGTGAAATGATGCTAAATACGTTCCCTGGGCACAAAGCCTCGTGTCCCATCCAATGGGGAATGTCCAGAAGGGAGACTTCCTTTGCAGCTGTTGGGGAAGTGGGAAGGGGTGAAAGAAAGGCGTTATGAAGAGATTCTGAAGTGTATCATTCCCTTCTGCATTTGAGGGCCCGAGAGGGCCAACCACTTAGCCAAGGTCACATAATGATTGAGTGGGAGGGATGAGGCTACTGGGTCAATGCCTAGACAAAGCACAGAGACTATTTTCAGATTTTGACGGTTTTATTTAGCTGAGATCCAATCATCCTGAAACTCTTCATTCATTCATTCAGTGAACCCGTGCCTGGTACAGATCTCATGACCAGCATAGGTGATGCAGTTAGTCACTGTGCATTTAATGAATGAATGAATGAATAGTGAATGAATGGATGCCAGGCTCTGGCACAGGTGTAGGGATTATGGTGATGGAGAACACACACACACACACACACACACACACACACACACACCTTTAACACCCAGGGTGCAATCAAGTGCTGTCAAGAAAGACAGCATCCTGTGTT
>NC_092514.1:31419802-31581554 GCF_047511675.1 Marmota flaviventris
GATAAGGAGTATAAATGATAATTACCCTGATTTGATTAGTACCTATTATGTACATGTATCAAAATACTACACTGAATCCCATTACTTCTTTTATTTATTCACATCACTATTAAAGTTTTAATATTCCTTTTTTAAACTTTTTTATTTATATACAACAGTGGAATGCATTACAATTCTTATTACACATGTAAAGCACAATTTTTCATATCTCTGGTTGTATACAAAGTATATTCACAGCAACTCATGTCCTCATACATGTACTTTGGATAATAATGACCATCACATTCCACCATCATTTCTAACCCCATGTCCCCTCCCTTTCCCTCCTATCTAGAGTTTTTCTATTCTTCCCATGCTCCCTCTCCCTGTCCCACTATGAATCAGCCTCCTTATATCAGAGAAAAAATTGGCATTTGGTTATTTGGGATTGGGTAACTTCACTTAGCATTATCTTCTCTAACTCCATCCATTTACCTTCAAATGCCATGATTTTATTCTCTTTTTATTGCTGAGTAATATTCCATTGTGTATATATGCCACATTTTTAATCCAATTTTCTGTTGAAGGGCATCTAGGTAGATTTCACAGTTTAGCTATTGTGAATTATGTTGCTATAAACATTGATGTGGCTATGTCCCTGTAGTATTCTGTTTTTAAGTTCTTTCCGGATAGACTGACGAGTGGGATAGCTGGGTCAAATGGTGGTTCCATTCCCAGATTTCCAAGGAATCTCCATATTGCTTTCCATATTGGCTGCACCAATTTGCAGTTCTTCCAGCAATGTATGATATATCTTTTCCTCCACATCCTCACCAACACTTATTGTTTTTTGTATTCATAATAGCTGCCATTCTGACTGGAGTGAGATGAAATCTTAGAGTAGTTTTGATTTGCATTTCTCTAATTGCTAGAGAAGATGAACTTTTTTATATATTTGTTGATTGATTGTATATCACCATCTGAGAAGGGTCTCTTCAGGTCCTTGGCCCATTTACTGATTGGGTTATTTGTTGTTGGTGTTTTTTTGTTTGTTTGTTTGTTTGTTTGTTTGTTTTTTGGTGTTTAACTTTTTGAGTTCTTTATATACCCTAGAGATTAGTGCTCTATCTTATGTGTGAGGGGTAAAGATTTGCTCCCAAGATGTAGGCTCTCTATTCACCTCACGGATTGTTTATTTTGCTGAGAGGAAATGATGTATGTGGAAACACTCTGAATGTTAGAGACTTATTGTCAATTGGAGGGACTATCATGGGGATAACTGAGGGAGTCCTCTTCTTGATCAACTCCTCAAGTTTCTGGTATTTTTCCAGCCCTTTTCAGTATTTCCTCTTCATCCTGGGCTTGCTTTTGTCCCTCTTTCAGACAGAAGCAGCCTCAGCCAGGATATTGAGCTGGTGATTTATTTGGGTCAGGTCCTGAAGTACAACTGCACAGGAGAGAGGAGAGTGTGGGAAATCTGGGCTTCCTGTACAAAGGGGTGTGAATTGTCCAGGTCAGGAACAAGGACATGACAGAGAGTCAGAACGACATGAGGCTATTACCCAGAGGACTTGAGGGAGGAGAAAGCAAAGGGTTCTGGGGAAGAAGTGAATTTCCCATCAGAAAGAACACACAGTCAGGCAGCAGGAGCCTGTGGACTGAGAGATTGTTTCAGAGCTGATTAATACTCTCAGGGCAAGGAGGTGATGATTGCGGTCTCTTTATACAATAAGGTATCGAATTATGCAGTAATGATGTGGTGGTCTTTTGGCATTTGAGTGGAAACTAGAGTAAGCCCTTCTAGAAACTGTGTATCCTGAATCTTTTATTTGTTACTCATATACTTCTCCTGTGGTTCTATACCATTATTTCTTGCAGTGGGCAAGTGCAGCTTTGAGCTGAGGATCTGCCCAACATCACAGTGTGATTTGATGGCGGAGAGGAGTGGTGACTAGGAGTTCCATGCTGTGTATTTGCCTTGTGTTAGCCCACCACCTGGAGGAAGGAGAAAACCTGGAAACTTGTGACCAGCAAAAAGGAGGCTGCTTGCCACTTAGAAAAAAAATAAAGAATTGTAGCTGGGTGCGCTGGTGCATGATTATAATCCTGGCTACTCTGGGACAGGAGGATTGCAAATTTGAGGCCAGCTTTAGCAACTTTGTGAGACCCTCTCTCAAAAATAAAAAGGATTGAGGATGTATCTCTGTGATAGAGAGCCCCTGAGCTCAATCCCCAGTACTGGAAAAATCAACAATGACAAAACACACAAACAAACAAAAGAATTACAACAGAAGGGACTGGAGTATAGCTCATTAAATGCCTTGGATTCAATCTCCAGGACCACGAACAACCAAAACCAAAACCAAAACCAAAATTAAAAGATGACAACAACAACAAAAAGAATTTGCAAATTAAAGAGGAAACTTTCACTCCCCACAGTGACCTAAGTCTTGGGCACCCTCAGCTGCCATGTCTGTTTCTGCCATGGAGAAAGGTCTTCCACCTCCTTAGACTCCAGCAGAAACTACTTTCTTCCAGTCAGATTCTCTGGGACATCTGCCTGACAGAAGGGAAAGTAGGGGGCAGATGACAAGATCTGGAAAGCCAGAGGACCTTCAGAAGAACAGAGGCCTCTGCTTTCTAGTGCTTAATGCAAGAGTCTCCTGCACTTTACTGAGTGCCGGGGTCACTTGTGATGATTTAAAGCAAAATGCTAATCCCCTGTCCTTTTCCCATAAAGTACTGGTTCTATTCTGAGAACCAAGTCCGTTTTACCAAGCACCTGGCAGTTCTAATCCCTTGCTTAGGAAGCTGCTCTGAGTCTGGAAGAGTGAGTAGGTTCTGGACCTTGGTGTGCTCAGATGGTCCTTGGAGGCACAAACCCTTCTATTATGTGGCTCAGCTGTGAGGGGGAGATTGCAGGGGCAATATGGAAAAGGACTCCAGACTCGCAATAGGCTCTGGCACTTCCTCCATTCTGTCCGTTCTACTAGAGCACAACCTCCCTCACTCACCTGAATAGCCGTTCTTGCAGGTGGTGGGAATCACAGGCAGCACGGCATGTGGTAGTAATTTGAAAACCTACAGCACTTAAAAGATTTGAAGATACCTTTAAACACCAAGAGGTTAGATTACATATTATGTGAAAAACAAAATAGAGGTGAGAGGGAGTGGGGGGGGGGGGCTGGAGAGAAGTGTGGGGAGCCATTCTGAATGATTTGCATCTTTCGTTTAGGAGCAGAGAGGCTTTGACTGTCACTACATCTCATAGTGACTTGGACATTGCCCTGATCCTGGAAGTTTGAGGATGTGTCTTCAGACATAGGTGTTGCCCTACAGCCCTTGGGTCGAATGACACTCACCTGTCCCTTGTAACTCCGCCCCTTCTTACCTTTTTTGGATAGAATTTTCTAAGAATGAGGGCCCTCCCAATAAAAGCCCACTTCCAAACGTGCTCTCTCTCTCTCTCTCACTAGCCTCTGGAGACTATCCCTAGCTCTCCCATTTGGGAAGCTTGAGGCCAAGAGTGGAGGAGCCTTCCTGAAGCTTGTTTAAAGGTAAAGTGTGTGTCTGTGTTTTATTTGGTGTCCCTGGAAATTCATACAAGCGACCTTAAGTTCAGCTGCCTCTGTGGGCCGGGGGTGGCAGAGACTAGAAGAGAATGTAAGCCTGAGACCTTACCCACTGCTCTGTGCGGTTCTTGGAGTTCTCTGGTTCAGCTGTCTCCACTTTTCTCCTATACAGGCTAAAAAGTGCATAAGGGACTCTAATGCATAATTTTCTGAACAGGGCTTAACCACTTATGTTTTTGACTAAAGATGAGGAGCAGGAACTTGTTCCCTGGGTTTCAGTCCCTATAAAAAGGGAGACAGAATTTAAAGCTCTTTATGCCCTAATTGGTCTGGAGGATCTGAGAACTGAGGCTTGGATCCCAGTTTCATGTAGAATGGGGCTGAACAGGGCCCATTTATCAGTTTTGGAGAGGCCTTGGGGAGGCAATCCCAAGATAGCTTCTTGAGATGAACACAGACAATTGCTCTAATATTGATATTTATAGGCAAAGATCTTGGGCAATGAGTCTAGTTTACAAGAAGTAAACAAACCATTACCGTGCATCAGTCCTAAAAGTTGCCCTAGGAGTAAGGGTAAATGAAAAATAAAGAGGAATCCATGCATTCTGTAATCCAGCTTTGAACCATTAGAGATCTGGAAAATCTCAGACACTAATCTTGGATCAAGATGATTTCAAATACTAAGTAAAAGCAACTGAAAAAAAAATGTTTGGAGGAAAACAATGTCCCTTAGACTTCACATTATTTTTCTCAATATTTTTTTAAGGATAATATTCAACACATAAACAAAGTAGACATACAAGGAAATAAGATTCCAGAAGCAAGAACCAACACGTGGAAAGCATGTAGGAATTCTGTAATTAACAGACACAGGCTGAACAACAATGATGCTAATGTGTTAGGTAATAAAATGAAGCTGGGAAGTTAAGAAAAAATTTTTAAAAACGGAAACATCATGGGTACTTAGGATAAAGGCCCACTGGTAGCACTCCGGAGGTTAACCTGCATTTCCTATAGTGATGACTTCCTGTAAGGGTACCTTCATGTTCCTTCACATCACCCCCTTCCTATCCTTACCAACATTTATCTTGTATTTCTTTGATAATGGTCATTCCAACAGGTGTGAAGTGATATTTCATTGTGGTGTAATATCTGTTCTTATTAATTTAATATTGGCTACATTCTCTATTGTTTAACAATTGTTATATTGGGTATGTCTCTTATATTTTGATATAGTGTATATTATATAATGTATCTACTACATTTTATTTTGAAGGTTATGTATTTGAAACAACTCCACCCTAAACTACCATCAGACCCATGATTTCATCAGCATTATTTTTAGCTAAATAAAAAAAAGTGAGCCAATATGAAGTCAGTTTAAATACCTGTCACCCTTTTTAACAGTCACTGTCTCATGGCCAGATTTGCTTGATATTATCTACAATTTCCTCCTCATCCCCTAGCCCTTTAGATTAGTTTGAAGCAAATTCTATATATCATATCATTTCACTGGTAAATGTCTATGTGTATTTATAAAAATAGAAATGCTTAAGAAAGAGTTATATATTTATGTATTTCTTAAGGAAATAACCACTAGGCCATTATGTCACTTAAAAATTTAACACTGATTTATTTGTATCACCTAACATCTAGTATGGTTCACATTCCTAACTGCTTTACACTGGTAAAATAATTCACTGCTTAAGAATTAGAAAATAAAAATAAAGAACAAATGAAACCCCAAATCAAGAGAAGGAAAGAAATATAAAAAAGGGAAATAAAATGAAGAATTAAAAAAATATAAAATATCAATGAAATACTTTTTTTAAAAAAAGACGAATTTGACAAGATTTAGCCAGGTTACCCAAGGGAAAAATAAAGAAAGAGAATTCAAATAAATAAACAAAGAGATGAATAAGGAGACATTATAATGGATACCAAAAACTATAAGGATCATTAGAAACTTTTATTATGAACAATTATATGAGAACACGTTGAAAAATCTAGAAACGGATAAAATTCTGCATAGCACAGGAAAACAATTAATAGGGTAAAGAGGCAGCCTACAGAATGGGAGAAAATCTTTACTAGCTATTCATCTGACAAAGGATTATGACTGTGGTCATATATTTTACCTACCAACGTAGTACCCCTAGTTTCATTCCCCTGACTATCTCATCTTGAATTTCCACTCATCTGAGCCTGTGGTCATTTGTTTTTAATGTGCTTCAATGGCATACGTGTATATTCTTGAAAAAAAATATTTTGTTGTTTTCATTCTTTATAGCCTTATAAAAATGGTATCAATAATAATCTTTGGGAATTTGCATTTTTTAAATGTAGTATTTTGTTGTTAAGATTCAATCAAATTGTAGTATGTCTCATGAAAAAAGAGATTTCTCTGTTGATGAGGGTGATTGACCCCAATGACCAAGGGCATCATGTTATTGCTATATGATGGAGGACAAAGAGGACTGTCTGGTGCTGTGTCTGGGATTCCTTTTAATATTTCCATGACTAACAAATAAAACAAATAGCGACTCCATAAAATAATCTTGCCCCTAAATAGTGCTTTTGAGGATTTAGATTCCCCCCAAATAGAAGTCACCTCTACAAGTGAAGACTGAGGGGCAGCTGAGTGGTCCTCAGAGATTAGAGTATCAGAGATATGGTCATCCCTCCTCCATGTCCCTAGGTCCGGATGACCACCACCACCTTTCCCTTTCATTACTCTGGTCCTACAGGAAGTCACTTCTGCACTCAAAAATCATTGGGCAACCTCAGCATTCTTTTCCCTTCTGTTAATCTTTTTCAGAATACACCTTTGTATCAGATTCTTTGTATTCAGTGTTTTGGATTTAAATATAACAGATGTGATTTCTGTTTCCTTAACCATCCTAAGTAAACTTCATTGACGTATCAGCTATCAAGGCTTTTCCAAACTTAGTCAATCCTAGGGTTTACATGGAGTAACTTAAATTACTGTGTTAATATTATTTCAGGACAGCATACTTGACAGAATCAAAGGGAGATAGCTCAGAAAGATAGGGGTAGTAGTTTTTATTTGCAATGAAATCTATACGTATACACATAGATTCTTATGATTATTATAGGAAATAAAAAAAGAAGGTCAACTTCTCTTATCTAACTTAATGCAGAGGAATAATATGAGTTTGATTTCAGCAGTTAGGTGTTTAGACTTCTTCTAAGAATATATATTTTCTCAGCTCTTTTTCTGTAGTGTTCTCTTTGGCACTTAATATTTCTCTATAGAAAATATTTGAAATATCTTATTATATTTGACCTTATTGAGTTATACCCATAGCAGAAATATTAACCTTGTATATATTATTTAAACATATTATTGAAGGATTCACTTATTCATTTAACACAATTTTATTAAGTAGTTACTATATGTCAATTGTTTTAACCACTGAAGTAGAGCAGGGAACAAGATAGATCTCCAACCTTCACATTCAGGCTGGGAGAGACAGAGAACAGATAAAATTTATGTGACATTTTCATTGCTTAACCTTGAAAATGCCCTAATAAAATACCTTTATTTATTGCATCCTGTGATCATTAATTCATACAAATTTATAATTTGTAATCAAATCCTTTTCAATTTAAAAGAAGAAAATTGTGATAGTTCTCATCCTTGGTGTTTTAGGGTCACAGAAGATGTTAAAATGTGAGTACCATCATTTTCAAACATTCATGGACAAATTCTTGGCAATATGAATTAAATATAGAAGATAATAGTTTTATATTTTATCTTGCAGTTAAAAAGTGGATAATAAAACAACCTGTGTATTATTCTAGGATATACTCAAGCCATCTTTTAAGAACATTATTTTATTGGAAAAAATGAGATCGATGAGAGATCATTTATATGTCATTAATGTTTTGAGAAAGTTTTCTGATTTTATCATAAGTAGAACAAAACTTGGATCATAGGGTCCCTTAGTGGGTATTCAGTGACGTGCTGAGTTAACTCTGTTTTGGGAATGTTACCTACATAATCAGAATTAATGGCCAGAATTATGGCCTCGTCTTCCCTGCGCCACTCAGGAGAAACCCAATCACGTCATTATCAACACTGGTCTTTTTTCTTCATTTATTATATGCCACCTAAGATTTTGATCATTGTAGCTTTATTTTGTGTTGGAATGAATTTATACCAGCATTGATTTTATTTATTAGATCAGAATCATTATTCCTTTAAACCATGAAAAACCTACATTACCATCATTTTAGTAAAATTTTAGGGAGAACTCTATGATATTAAAAGACAGTCTATTTTAATCAATATGAAGGAAACATAAAAAGATATTCCCAAATTCCTCAAAGATTTTAAAGATGGATAAATTATGTCCACTCCAATTATTTGTAATCTTTATCTGATTGCATATCAGAGACATTATTGTCATTCACCCATTCTACCTCTGCCAGCGTTTACTGGGTATACCTTATATGACCAGGATTGTGAAGATAGTCTTATGTGAATACAGCTCTTGCCCTCAGAGGCTTGCAAGCCTACTAGGCAGGATTAAACATAATAGCCACATAAAAATGCTGACTTGTAGTCTTCAAAGCATGAGCTACTATGACCACTCTCTGTGACACCAGCAGGGCAGATACTGTTGTTTCAATATGTAGATGTAGAAGCCTAGGCTCAAACTTTTTTCAACTTTACTCTGCTAGTCAGTTGCATAGGGGGAATGTAAACCCAATAGCTTGTGCTGCTGATCAGCCAACCAAAATAGAAATGTGGTCAAAGTGATAATTTCCATAAGTTGTTTCACTAAATGGTTATAAGACTTTGGAGACTAGAGATTTATGGCTGCAAAGTTTAAAGGAAGTTTCTTGTAAGAGATAACATTGAAGGTGATATTCCAAGTTCCTCCCAGTGGTGAGCACTGTGTTCAATGTATGACCTCACATTGGTTATGAAGAGCTTCTTCTCTGAAAGAGTTTCTTCAGAGCAGCCTTCATGTCTTGGTTTCTCAGACTGTAGATGAAAGGATTTAGCATCGGGGTCACTGTCATGTACATCACAGCAAGCACAGCATCCTTTAGGCTGTAACTCATCAGAGGTCGGAAATACATGCCCATGACTGTCCCATAGTATAAGGAAACAGCTGTGAGGTGAGACCCACAGGTGGAGAAGGCTTTGCGTACACCCTTCGTGGATGGAATGCGCAGGACCGTGGAAAAGAACGAACATAGGAGACAACGATGCACAGTAATGGCACAGAGAAAACACCAACCCCTAGGTACATCGTCTTCACGTTCAAGTGTATGTCAGAACAGGACAGCTTGAGCAAGGGGGAAATATCACAGTAGAAGTTGGCCACTTCCTTGCTGCCACAGAAGGACAGACTAGCTGTGAGCAGAGTGTGAGGAAGGGCATTGGCATTTCCAATCACCCAGGATGTAACCACCAGCAGGACACAGGACCTTGGACTCATGGTGGTTGTATAATGAAGAAGGCGGCTGATGGCCATGGCTCGGTCATATGCCATTGCTGCCAGTATGTAGCTTTCTGTGTTGACCAAAGCTATCATGAAATACATCTGTGTCAGGCATCCCCCAAAGGAGATGGCTTTGCTGCCCAGGAGATGATTGGCCAGCATCTTAGGGATGGTTACAGAGGATAAGAAGATGTCAACAAGGGAGAGGTTGGCCAGGAGGAAATACATGGGGTTGTGGAGGTGACTGTCAGAGAGAATGGCGAGGATGATGAGTAAGTTTCCCATGACTGTGATGGGGTAAATGAACAGGAAGAGGGTGAAGAAGAAATCCTCCTGATCCTGCTGACCTGTGACTCCCAAGAGGATGAACTCCATGGTAGAAGACTCGTTTTCTTTCTTCATGGTTCCTTTGACATGAAAGGTGAGGAGAGTCCATAATAATTATTAGTGCCATTACTGTGCATTATGATGTTCTGTATGCAACACTTTTGACTCTAGTGATAGGCTTTCTCAATACCTGCCTTCATAAAATCCAGAGATACTCAAACTTTGGAGAAACATTTCTGTTGGTCTCTGGAACAACTGACATTTACCAGGACACTCATGTCTAAAAAATGAGCAGTGTGTGAATCAGAAGTATTCATCCTCTGTGGGAGAAAGGTACACTCATACATGGCTGGTGGGGCTGCAAATTGGTGCAGCCAATATGGAAAGCAATATAGAGATTTCTTGGAAAACTGGGAATGGAACCACCATTCGACTCAGCTATCCCTCTCCTCGGTCTATAACCAAAGGACTTGAAAACAGCATACTACAGGAACACAGCCACATCAATGTTTATAGCAGCACAATTCACAATAGCTAAACTGTGGAACCAACCTAGATGTCCTCCAATAGATGATTGGATAAAAAATGTGGCATATCTACACAATAGAATAGTACTCAGTATTAAAAGAGAATAAAATCATGGCATTTGCAGGTAAATGAATGGAGTTAGAGAAGATAATGCTAAGTGAAGTTAGCCAATCCCAAATAACCAAATGCCAAACGTTTTCTTTAATATAAGGAGGCTGATTCATAGTGGGATAGGGAGAAGGAGCATGGGATGAATAGACAAACTCTAGGTAGGTCAGAGGGGAAGGGAGGGGGCATGGGGCTATAAATGATGGTGGAATGTGATAATCATTATTATCCAAAGTACATGTATGAAGACATAAATTGGTGTGAATATACTTTGTATACAACCAGAGATATGAAAAAATTGTGCTGTATATGTGTAATAAGAATTATAATGCATTCTGCTGTCATATATAAATAATTAAAAAGAAGTGCTCATTCTCCCCTATTAGCATGCCATAAACACCCAAGACTCAATCATTTCATAATTAAATCTCACATTCCATGGTCTACAGTCTTTGTTAGACCTTAGGGAAAAATTGTAAGCATGTGACAAATACAGTTTATTCATCCATTCATCAGTGTATATGTCATAGTCCCTGCTCTCAAGGACCTGACAATGTAATGGAGAAGCCAGAATCACACACTGATTGTATTATACATGATAGGGAACAGACGGCATTTTGGAGTTTTTGACTAAATTCTCCAGGGCAAGGATTTCTTAGTGGAGGGACTGGCCTGGAAATGTGGAATTGTTCTGTAGACCAAAGAGTGATCCCAGACCCCATAAGGTGATGGGTCTGTAGGGGCATTGGGAGATTGTAAATCACAAGGATCACTGGGTTTAGATTCCACCAAAATAGACCAGTGAATTTTCTCCCTTGGTGTCCCATTTTGGAAGTAGACTTTACTACTGTTACAGAGTGTGAGAATCATAGGCCACCACACTTATTGAGCAAAATTGAAAGGGAAAAAAGTCCTTTAGTGAGCAAGACAGGTAAGCGACTGGGAGCAGGCTAGTGCCTCAAAGAACTCCCAGCACTTGAATTGTGGAAGCACAG
The DNA here is from genome assembly GCF_047511675.1 of Marmota flaviventris. Lineage (NCBI taxonomy): Eukaryota > Metazoa > Chordata > Mammalia > Rodentia > Sciuridae > Marmota > Marmota flaviventris. The sequence goes on from NC_092514.1 coordinate 31,430,789, forward strand.
CGTTTATAAAGACAAAAACCACCAAAACCACAAGGAGGTAGGTGAGAAAAGACTTTATTGAGACAGATATTTTGATTACATGAGAGAATTGTTTTGATTATACATTTCAGAGCCATTTTAGTTGTATATCAGGGCCATAGTCACCTTTATATTGTGTGATCAATTAGTTGCAGTAATCTAAGTTTTCATAATTAACTCACCAATTTTCCTGAAGAGGTTTTCACTTAAAAACTAATTAAATCTATAATTAATTCAATCACCAAATCTCAGTGTTTCTGATAGTAATATGTGAATTATATGCTAGGCATGAGAGATGTAGGTCTACTTATCTCTGTCATATCTAATCAGGATGTGCATTCTTGTATCTACATTTAAAGCAGTTTGGGTTTGTCTTTTAAGATGTCTTTTTTTTTTTTTAATCTTCATCTAGAATTACTATACCTTTGATTTCAAAGGGTCCTATGAGCCCAGAGGCTCAGAGACTATGTTTATTTCATATAATACAGAAATGTAAGATCTCAGAGGTTGGGCTTTAAGAAACATGGCACACTAAGCTGATGTTGACAGGTTCCATTTTTAATAAAATATATAGAAAGTTTAGAAAATTGCAAACACAAAACTCCCACCAAAAACATAACCAAATGTAAAAGAAAGAGAGAGGCATACCAGGTTGAGGGGCAAAAAGAAAACCCTGATAAAGAAATATAAGCCATAGTCAATGCTGTGGTGGCCCCTTAGGGTTTGTGATCAGCAGTTAGGTAAGCCCTCATGGTTGGGGCTTGGGATGTTTGTGCCATTTGGTAGAGTAGATGTGGCCACAGAGCCACATAAAGCATGGAGATTAGTAGTCTGCATAAAATGCTTGAAGTATTAGCCTATTTGTGGAAACATCAATAGAAAGAATTTGCTAAGTAATGATTGTAAACAAAAGATGTTACTCATAGAAAATATGATTATCTACAAATAAATCCATGAACTCTCTGGATGACCAAAGAGATTTCAACAATTTTGTTAGTTATAAGCCACTATGTAGAAAAATTGATGCTATATAAATAAATTAGAAAATATAATTTCAAAGAGACTCCTCAAAAAAAAGGAGTTGTAAAACCAACCTAGATGCCCTTCAATAGATGAATGGATAAAGAAACTGTGGTATATATACAAATAGAATATTACTCAGCATTAAAAGAGATTAAAATCATAGCTTTTGCAGGTAAATGGGTAGAGTTGAAGAATATGCTAAGCAAAGTAAGCCAATCCCAAGAAATCAAAGGCGGAATGTTCTCTCTGATAAGTGAATGCTAATTCATAATGGGGAAAGGGGATATGGGAAGAATGAAGGAACTTTGGATTGGGCAAAGAGGAGGGTGGAGGGGAGGGGGCTTAGGGGTAGGAAAGATGGTGGAATGAGAAGGACATCATCACTCTAGGTACATGTATGATTACACAAATGGTGCAACTCTACATTGTGTACAACCAATGTGTGCTCCATTTGTGTACAATGAAACAAAATGCATTCTGCTCTCATGTATAACTAATTAAAAACATTTTTTAAGTAATGATTTTTAAAGTAATGATTGTTAAATGTTAAAAATGTTAAAATGATTTTTAAATGTTAAAAAAGACAAAAAAAATTAAAATAGTTGTAGAAAGTTTTGAGTCATCTAGAAATAATTCTAACTAAAGAGGTCCAAAAGAAGTTTCTAATATCAATAAATTTTAATAAACTTTAATGAAGGACCAAAAAAAGGAAAGGAAATATGGGGCTATAGAGAATGTTCATGGAAAGTCTCACTATAGAAACCTCAGTTCTTTTCCAGTTAATGTGTGAATTCAATGAAGTCTCAATGCAAATGCCACAGGTTTCCTTTACACATAAAACTTAACAAAATGATTGAAACTAAAACAATTTGTGGAATGGATTGGCAAACAATGAGCCTATATGTAGGGAAGCTGAAATCCATACACCTTCCACACAGCAATTAATCTTCCTAACTAGCCCCAGAGAAACCCCAGGATATGGCCTCAAGAAGACATGCAGGAGATGTGTATTGCTACAAAGGAAAGTTATAAATGGGCCACTCAGTGAGAGATGAATAAGAAAATTGTGCTACATTCTTACTAATGGATTCCTTTCAATGGTTTTTAACATGAATTCACATAGATACTTCAGACACAAATTAATGTGGTGAGAGAAAGTGGGTTGCTGGAAGATATATGGCACATCAGAAAATATATGTACATGTTAATCTAAAGTAATATATCCAAAATGTAGCGGGAATATAAGTCCTGAATGTAAAGTATCTTACTAAGAGTAGAAGAGTGATTATCTCTGAGTGGGAATCAGAAAGATTTTTGGATGGGAACAAGGACATTTCAAGCGTATCTGTAATATTTATCTTAAAAGTTGGAGGAAATATGAAATTCTACGCAATTAATTTTACACAAATTTTTGTCATATTATTCTCTGCTATTCTGGCATTTTAGCAGTATAATAATTAATACATTCAATTCAAAATAGATATTTCACATGTATGGTGATGATTTCATTAGTAGGGTAGCCATGGTGTTGGCGGATCAAGTCCATTTTTCCCCCCAGTACTAGAGACTGAACCAAGTGACACTCTACCACTGAGCTACATTTCCAGGCATTTAAATTTTGAGATAGAGTCTCATTGCCAAGTCTGAACTGAAACTTGTAATCTCCTGCCTAAATCTCCAGAGTCCCTGGGATTGGGTGTGCAGTACCATGCCTGGTTTAAGCCTCTGACTCACTGAAGGTAGGAGATAGAGTTTTCTTTGTGAGTAAGCTGAGAACAAAAAGTGGATATATGGGGAGAGAAATCCATACATTAAGCTATGTGAGAGAGAAAATGCAGTAGTATTTTCATTATCTACCTTGTACCAGCTCTTTCCCATTAACTGACAAACATATTGTACCCTCTTCAGTCATTCAATGAATCGTCCTCAGTCCTGTAACTGTAACCACCACTCCTTTTCTTACCTCTATTTTTCCTTTCTGAATTGGTCTTGACTATAGAGATGTCATCTGTTGGAATGAAAAATATAATACACAGATACGATTGTGTCCATTTCTTTAAAATCACTAATTTTTATGCATGAAGTTCAATATCCTCATGGAAATAACCTCAAGTACCAAAAATTCAGACAGCAGAGGATGATTCCAGGAAAAAAAAATGTGTTGTGTATCTATCAGAGCAGAGAGAACATGACAGGACAGGGAATGGGAAGATATCAGACTGGAAAACTAGTTGTGGTTTTGTTTTAAGGAGGATTTTCATCTAATGCAAGGTCTTTATTCTTTATTAAGTACTAAGAATTTATAAGGTGGTTGTGGGTTCCACTAACCATTTTTCGTTTGTTTAGTTGTAAATGTATGTGCTTGAAGGTATACACTAAATGACCAATGAAGATGGAAATATTCTGACTGACAATCCAGTATAAGGACAACCTCAAAGGGATAAGAAAAAAAAAGTGTGGTGGGCTAAGAATGTAAGAAAGAGAGGCGCAAGAATAGGAAAAAGGGTTGAAATAATCAATGCAGCAACCAAAGCAACAGGGAACCAAAAGATCTGAGCACAGGGATGGTCTTCAGGATAGACAGTCAAAGGGTGTGATAATACAGTGTGGTTACAGGGAGAGAGGATTTATGTCGAAACCAGGGAAAAAGAGGTGAAAAGACCCTTATGCTACCATGGAGATGCATCCACATGAATGCTAGAGGCAGAATCAGAACCTTGAGTTCACTGGAGGGAAGTCAGAGCCTCAGACACTGCTGACCACCAATATCCACTTCCTGGGACATGTTTGTGCTCTGAGAAGTCAGTGACATGAGTGTTATGGTGCTGAGGACAATTGACAGAAGAGGCCAAGTGCTTCCCCTTGTCTTTGGGGTGCGGGGCAACAGAGATGTCAAGGAGGTATCCTTCATGTGCTTTAGTTCTCACCTGTGCTTTGACAAGGAGACACCACCACCTTGTGAAGGGCCCTTTCCAGTGCTGCTGAGTGTGCAAGTGGACAGCATCTCCTCTCTAAGGCCATGTAGGTGTGTGAGTGTGCATGCACACAGCACAAAGCCACACAGATTATGACTTCAGGAGACAGATAGGACCTAAGATCTAGATAACCTGTCTTGCCTACTTCACCCCGATCCTGTGTGCATAGACAGGAACCCTGGAGAAGTGAGATCAGTGGGGAGGATACCATCTCTGTTTTATATCACATCTTGGGAACTTTAGGATCTGGAGTCAGGCTGAGGCTTGTACCTACCCTGATTTAACTACTGCAACTCAATGTGACTTTTGGTCATTTACTTCACCTGGTAAATTATATTTTGTAAAATGGCATAATAATTCAACTTACCTTGTGGGGGCTTTTTAAGGGTCAAGGAAAAGAATGCTTGTGGTGAAGATGCTGGCGATCTACTGCTTGATATTGGTGTTATAAACCATCTGTAATGTCCACAGCCCTCACCTGTGGAGTCAGCTCAGAGGTTGTCAAGAAATGTCCTGGCCAGGAGGCTGTTAATTTTCCACAAGTGGGAAGTTTGCAGGCAGCTGGTGTACCTTCTGCTAGCCTTCCTTTTGGAATTCAAGCTTTCCTGGGTCTCTGTGAGTGAGGTAGAGAAGACAGGTCCAGGATGGTTTGGAAAGAGGCACTCTTAGCTGACCTATGGAATAGAAGGGATGGAAGGAACTGTTCAGAATGGAGACTGAGAATGAGAGATCTAGTTTCCAATTCTGCCTTAGCAGAAAGATGGTTAGGAAGAAGCCACCAGGTTATAAGTCTCCTAAACCATGACTCTCTTATGTCTTCATTCAGGTCAAAGCGTAATTGTTGGGACTCACTGACACTCCTTGAGTGGGTCCCTGAGGGGATATAGTGGCTCCCAACAGTAATCTTCCCCAGAAGGAAGGATGGTTAAAAAGACTTCTTGGAGACTGTGTCTCTAGGGTCTGAGCTGTGGGCTGACCTATTCCACCTTCTTTGTGATCTCCTGTCTTCTGTTGTTCAACTTAAACTTGAAACCACCTCTTGGGAGTTGCAAGGACTATGGTTCAGTTGAGCTGCTGGTATTTCTTTCCTCCTATCTTGTTAAGTTTGACAAAAAAGAAATATACTTCATCTTTTCCACTGAATTTGACTTGGAGAGTTTTAAGGTGCAAGGTATACTCTCTTTAATATAGCATGCTGAGAGTTGGTCTTCACATTTTCTAGGTACTTAAAGATGGAAAAGATCTAGATGTTGTCTAGTCCACTTTATGTATGTGTTCCCTTATAATAGCTCTGAATAATTGTCATTGTCCAATGATTTAGCACCTCCTATGGCAGTAAGCCACTATCTTCTGTAGAAGGTAATGGTGAAGACTGTAAGCCCTGACAGCATGACCGCTGACTGACTCTGCAGCTTACTGAGTATAACTGGCCTTGAACAGTTATTTAACTTATCCACTACTAAAATGGAAATAATCGTGATAGTGAGAACAATATTCTCACACAGTAATAAGGATTGAATGGATTAATAGCTGGAAAAATTCTGGTATTTTAGAACTAAAAAAAGTTTTTCATTTAGAATATGAAGTTATCCAAAATAATATAGACACATGTTTCAAACAAGTAAAGTTATTCAAAAGCCAAAGACCATAAATCTTAAAAACCTATGAGTTTTAGCTTTTGTTCTTAGAATGTTTTGGGTGCAAGAAACCTTGTAAAATTATTTAATCCACAACTTCATCTTTAAGGTGAAACTGCTACTGTCAGGAAGAAGTTTCCTTTTTTAAAAAATTTGTTCTTTTTTTAGATATACATGATGCTAGAGTGTAATTTGATATATTATACATACATGGAGTATAACTTCCCATTCTTGTGGTTGTACATGATGTGAAGTAACATCAATCATATATTCATATATGAACATAGGAAAGTAATGTCCTAGTCATTCTATAGTCTTACCTATTCCCATCTCTCTCTCTTACATTCATTCCCTTTGTCTAATCCAGTGAACTTCTATTCTTCCCTCCCAATGTGTTTTAGCATCCACATATCAGAAAGGACATTTAGCCTTTGTTTTTTGGATTGGCTTATTTCACTTAGCATGATAGGCTCCAGTTCCAACCATTTACTGGAAAATGCCATAATTTCATTCATATTTATGGCTGAGTAATATTCCATTATAAATATGTACCATATTTTCTTTATCCTTTCAACTTTTGAGGGGTACCTAGGCTGGTTCCATAGTTTAGCTATTGTGAATTGAGCTGCTATAAATATTGATATAATATGATGATTTTTAGTCCTTTGGGTATATGTCAAGGAATAGGATAACTGGGTCAAATGGTGGTTCTATTCCAAATTTTCTGAGGAATCTCCATACTGCTTTCTAGAGTGATTGCATCAATTTGCAGTCCCACTAGTAATGTATGAGTGTATCTTTCCCCCCACATGCTTGCCAACATTTATTGTTACTTGTATTCTTGATAATTGCCATTCTGACTGGAGTGATATGGAATCTCTTTGTCATTTTAATTTGCATTTCTCTAATTGCTAGAGATGTTGAACATATACTTGTTGACTGATAAGATTTCTTCTGGAAAGTATGCAGAGAGCCATCCATGAACTGTGCATGAACTAAAATGATGTTGAAGCCATTAGGCAGGAAAGTCTGCTATCAGGAACTCCCAGCCACAATCCTGCTGGTTTGAGAATGCCTGGTTCATGTGGCTTCCTACACAGCTCCATCACAAGTTCTGCAGAGCACCAGAGATGGGCATGACCTGTTAAGAACTGAACAGCCTGCTTACCTCCATCCATATCCTGTTTTTTGGAAGAAGCTCCTGTGGATCCATTTTGGTCTATACTGGTATAAATAAAGCAAGTGGGGGCTCCTTCATTTGTTAGAAGCCGTATGCATTTGGTGGCCTAAACTGTCACTGCCCCCATTCTGAAAACTTAATTATGGTCTCTAATGTTTATTTCATGGTACTATTTTCCTAGCTTTTTTATTTTACAGCCAGCCCATTCCTTTCACAGGAACCTTTTCCCTTGCCCAAGTGGGACGTGGGTGAGAGAAGTGCCTGTTCAGTTCCTTTGCCCACGTATTCTTTTTTATATATATGACAGCAGAATGTATAACAATTCATATTACACATATAGAGCATAATTTTTTCATATCTCTGGTTGTTTACAAAGTAAATTCATACCAATTTGTGTCTTCATACATGTACTTTGGATAATAATGATCATCACGTTCCACCATCATTTAAAACCCATGTTTCATCCCTTCCCCTCCAACCTCTCTCCCCTATCTAGAGTTCATCTATTCCTCTCATGCTTCCTCTCCCTATCCCACTATGAATCAGCCTCCTTATATCAAAGAAAACATTCAGCATTTGGTTATTTGGGATTGGGTAACTTCACTTAGCATTATCTTCTCCAACTCCATCCATTTACCTGCAGATGCCATGATTTTGTTCTCTTTTATTGCTGAGCAATATTCCTGTGTATATATGACACATTTTTTAAAAAAAATCATTCATCTATTGAAGGGCATTAGGTTGGTTCCATGGTTTAGCTGTTGTGAATTGTGCTGCTATAAACATTGATGTGGCTGTGTCCTTATAGTATGCTTTTAAGTCCTTTGGTTATAGTCATAGGAGAGGGATAGCTGGGTCAAATGGTGACTCCATTCCCAATTTTCCAAGAAATCTCCATACTGATTTCCATATTGGCTGCACCAGTTTGCAGGCCCACCAGCAGTGTATAAGTGTACCTTTTTCCCCACATCCTCGCCAACACTTACTGTTGTTGTATTAATAATAGCTGCCATTTTGACTAGAGTGAGATGAAATCTTACAGTGGTTTTAATTTGCATTTCTCTAATTGCTAGTGATGATGAATATTTTTTCATATATTTGTTGACTGAATGTATATCATGTTCTGAGAAGTGTCTCTTCAGGTCCATGGCCCATTTATTTATTGGATTATTTGTTTTTTTGGTGTTGAGTTCTTTATATACCCTGGAGAGTAGTGCTCTGTCTGATATGTGAGGAGTAAAAATTTGCTCCTAGGATGTAGGCTCTCTATTCACTGATTGTTTCTTTTGCTGAGAAGAAACTTTTTAGTTTGAGTCCCTTCCATTTATTGATTCTTGGTTTTAATTCTTGTGCTATAGGAGTCTCATTAAGGAAGTTGAGGCCTAATCCCACATGATGGAGATTAAGGCCTACTTTTTCTTCTATTAGACGCAGGGTCTCTGGTTTAATTCCTAAATCCTTAATCCATTTTGAGCAGAGTTTTATGCATGGTGAGAGATAGGCACTTAATTTCATTTTGTTATATATGAATTTCCAGTTTTCTCAGTACCATTTGTTGAGGAGGCTATCTTTTCTCTAATGCATGTGTTTGGCACTTTTGTCTAATATAAGATGATTGTAATTTTGTGGGTTAGACTCTGTGTCCTCTATTCTGTACCATTGGTCTACCAGTCTGTTTTGGTGCCAATACCATGCTGGTTTTATTACTATTACTCTGTAATATAGTTTAAGGTCTGGTATAGCAATATCACCTGTTTCACTCTTCCTGCTTAGAATTGCTTTAGCTATTCTGGGTCTCTTATTTTTCCAGATGAATTTCTTGATTGCTTTTTCTATTTCTATGAGGAATATCATTGGGATTTTGATTAGAATCGAATTAAATCTGTATAATGCTTTGGGTAATATGGTCATTTTTATAATATTAGTTCTGCCTATTCAAGAGCAAGGTAAATCTTTTCATCTCTAAAGTCTTCTTTGACTTCTTTCTTTAGGGTTCTATAGTTTTCATTATATATATATATATATATATATCTTTCACCTCTTTCATTAAGTTGATTCCCAAGTTTTTTTTAAGGCTATTGTAAATGGGATAGCTTTCCTCATTTCCCTTTCTGAGGATTTGTCACTGATATGCAGAAATGCCTTTGATTTATGGGTATTGATTTTATATCCTGCTACTTTCCTGAATTCATTTACTAGTTCTAGAAGTTTTCTGGTGGAGTTTCTTTGGGTCTTCTAGGTATAGAATCATATCATCAGCAAATAGAGCTAATTTAAGTTCATATATATATATATATATATATATATATATATATATATATATATCCCTCCCTTTAATTTCTTTCATCTATCTAATTGCTCTGGCCAGTGTTTCAAGAACTATGTTGAATAGAAGTGGTGAAAGAGGGCGTCCCTGTCTTGTTCCAGATTTTAGAGGGAATGCCTTCAATTTTTCTTTGTTTAAAGTGATGTTGGCCTGAGGCTTAGCATAGATAGCCTTTATGTTGTTGAGATATGTTCCTGTTATCCCTAGTTTTTTTAGTGTTTTGAACATAAAGGGGTGCTGAATTTTGTCAAATGCTTTTTATACATCTATTGAGATGATCATATAATTCTTATATTTAAGTCTATTGATGTGTTGAATTACATTTATGATTTCCATATATTGAACCAACCCTGCATTCCTGGGATGACTCCCTCTTGATCATGGTGCACAACCTTTTTTGATATATTTTTGTATTCGAATTGCCAGAATTTTATTGAGAATTTTTGCATCTATGTTCAGAGATATTTGCATCTATGTTTAGAGATATTGGTCTGAAGTTTTCTTTCTTTGAAGTGTCTTTGTCTGGTTTTGGAATCAGGGTGATATTGGCCTCATAGAATGAGTTTGGAAGTTCTCCCTCTTTTTCTATTTACTGAAATAAATTGAATATTATTGATATTAATTCTTCTTTAAAAGTCTTGTAAATCTTGGCTGTGTATCCATGTGGTCCTGGGCTTTTCTTGGTTGGTAAGCTTCTGATGGCGTCTTCTATTTCCTCACTCGATATTGGTCTGTTTAAGTTGTGTATATCTTCCTGACTCAATCTGGGCAGATTATATGACTTAAAAAATTTGTCAATGCCTTCAATATCTTCTATTTTATTGGAGTATAAGGTTTCAAAATAATTTCTAATTATCCTTTGTATTTCTGTAGTGTCTGTTGTGATATGTTAGGGTCTGTAAACAAGCCAAGATGGCACCTGGCATTTTGCCAGAGGGAGTGGTTTGTGAAGTAACGCCAGCGAGCCATTAAGTGTGGAGATTCCTTAGGTTGACTGCTGTATCTAGTTTATGTTAATTAAGATAAGCTGTGTGTAATGTATATATACCCTTCCTGTCCTACAATAAACGGCTCCCACTCCTGCTGTATCAATGTACACAAGTTGCTCGTCACCCCCCGGTTATTTTGCTGCAGCCGGTCTGCGGCAGTGATATTGTCTTTTTCGTCACATATGCTGAGTTCTCTCTCTTTTGCTCTTTGTTAGCATGGCTAAGGGTCTGTCAATTTTATTTATTTTTTCAAAGAACCAACTTTTTGTTCTGTCATTTTTTTCAATTGTTTCTTTTGTTTTGATTTCATTGATTTCTGCTCTAATTTTAATTATTTCTTGCCTTCTACTGCTTTTGCTGCTGATGTGTTCTTCTTTTTCTAGGGCTTTGAGATGTAGTGTGAGGTCATTTATTTGTTGACTTTTTCTTCTTTTAAGGAATGAACTCCATGCAATGAATTTTCCTCTTAGTACTGCTTTCATAGTGTCCCAGAGATTCCTATATGATGTGTTTGTGTTTTCATTTACCTCTAAGAATTTTTTAATCTTCTCCTTGATGTCTTCTGGAACCCATTTTTCATTCAATAGCATATTGTTTAGTCTCCATGTGATGCAGAAATTTTTATTTTGTCATTGATTTCCAATTTCATTCCATTATGATCTGATAAAATGCATTGCAGTATCTCTACTTTTTATTTTCTAAGAGTTGCTTTGTGACATAGTATAAGGTCCATTTTAGAGAAGGATCCATGTGCTGCTGAGAAGAAAGTGTATCCACTTGATGCCAGTTGAAATATTCTATATATGTTAGTTAAGTCTGTTATTAATTGTGTTATTGAGCTCCATAGTTTCTTTATTCAACTTTTGTTTTGAAGATCTATCTAGAGTGAGAGAGGTGTGTTAAAGTCACCCAAGATTACTGTGTTGTGGTCAATTTGACTCTTGAACTTGAGAAGAGTTTGTTTGATGAACATAGCTGCGCCATTGTTTGGGGCATATATATTTATGATTGTTATGTATTGTTGGTGTATGGTTCCCTTGAGCAGTATGTAATGTCCATCTTTATCCCTTTGGTTAACTTTGGCTTGAAGTCTACTTTATTTGATATGAGGATGGAAACCCCTGCTTGCTTCCACAGTCCATGTGAGTGGTATGATTTTTCCCAACCTTTCACCTTCAGTCTGTGTATGTCTTTTCCTATCAGATGAGTCTCCTTTAGGCAGCATATTGTTGGGTCTTTTTTAAAAATCCAATCTGCTAGCCTATGTCTTTTGATTGGTGAGTTTAAGCCATTAATATTTAGGGTTACTATTGAGACATGGTTTGTATTTCCAGCCATATTTGTTTATTTTTGTTATTTAACTTGACTTTGATTAGTTTTTCCTTTAGTGTACTACCTCCCTCTGCTGGTTTTCATTGTTGTTTTTCATTTCCTCTTCATGAGATATTTTTCCAAGGATGTTTTGTAGTGCTGGTTTTCTAGCTATAAATTATTTTAACTTTTGTTTATTGTGGAAGGTTTTTATTTCATTTTTAAATATGAAGCTTAATTTTGCTGGCTACAAGATACTTGGTTGGCACCCATTATCTTTCAGAGCTTGATATATGTTTTTCCAGGATCTTCTAGGTTTTAGGGTCTGTGTGGAAAAATCAGCCATTATCCTAATTGTTTTACCCCTCTATGTAATCTGATTCCTTTCTCTTGTGGCTTTTAAAATTATCTTCTTATTCTGTATGTTGGGTATTTTCATTATTATGTGTCTTGGTGTAGATCTTTTGTGATTTTGCACATTCAGCGTCCTGTAGGCTTCTTGGATTTGGATTTCCAATTCATTCTTCATGTTTGGAAAGTTTTCTGATATTATTTCATTGAACAGTTTGCTCATTCCTTTGATTTGGGCCTCTATGCCTTCCTCTATCCCAATAACTCTTAAATTTGGTCTTTTTATGCTATCCCATATTTCTTGGATGTTCTGCTTGTGGTTTCTTATCATTTTCACTGTGCTATCTATGTTCTTTGCAAGATGATATGTTTTATCTTCATTGTCTGAGGTCCTATCATCTAAATGGTCTACTCTGTTGGTGATGCTCTCGTTCGAGTTTTTAATTTAGTTTATTATTTCTTTCATTTCAAGGATTTATGGGTTTTTTTTAGAACCTCTATCTCCCTGTTGAGGTGATCTTTTATTTCTTAGATTTGTTTATGTAGCTCATTTACGAAGTTGTCTTTCACTGCTTGTATTTGTTTTCTTATGTCTTCTTTGAGTTCAAGAGCACTTTACCCATGTATATCCTGAAATCTTTTTCTGTAGTTTTTTTCTGCTGTAGCTGCCAATGCTTCTAATGAATATTGTCTTGATTTGTTTGTGGTACTTTCTTCCCTTATCTTTTCATGTTGCTTGTGTGTCTTCCTTTCCAGCTCTGTGGATCTGGTGTGTTACTGTTTTTATCCTGTAGATTTGTAGTGCTCTTGTAGTGTTCCAAGATCCCTCCTTTGTGAGGAAGGACAATGTTAACAGATCCCAATATCAACAATACATCACCTATGAACAAATTGTTATTAAGACATTTATAGTTAGTCTCAATGCCCAGAAATGTTGGATTCAATTATTATTTAAAATATAATCAGTAGTTTCATGAAAGGTGTACAGTTTCTCGTGGTGGACAGTGAGCTGGTGGTCGGGTGTAGGACGATATGCTAAGAGGGAAAGATGTGAGGGTATGGGGTTAATATAACTTAGGAAATTTGGAGAAGTCTAATGAAGAGAGTAAGTAGCAGGGGAATAAACAGGAGATAATTTAGGGTAGACAAGTACGTGAGATGACAGTAGAGTACATAAAACAAACACACATATGTATTTAGAAAATTACAGGATATAAAAATATTAAAATTTGGAGGTTAAAAGAGGAACAAAGAGAAGGAAAAAAGGGAAAGAAAGAAAGAAAAAATTAAAAAGGGGTGGGGCTTATGCAATTCCTCTATATTATATTATTCAGGTGACTCAGTTCTCAAAGTTCTGTTTCATGCAAAATTCTTGGTCTCACTTATGTTGGGATTGTGAGGGCCAGAGGATAGAATGGTAGAGGAGAAAGAAAAACTATAAGAAGGAAAAAAAAATACTCTTAGAATTACATTTGTTTCCTGCTTCTCTTCTCTTCCAGTAGGTGGAGTTGTCTATTTTAAGCTTGAGTGTCTGCCCTCAGGGTGGTGTAGGTAACCAGGGTGAGAAGATTTGTGCCCCTGGTATCATATCCCTCTCCTGCCTGGAGCTTCCCCCGATCCTGGTCTCTCTGTTTTGCTCCAGGTTTAGACCCCTCCCGTCTCTTGCCTATCAGGTCCCAACTGCTGGACCTCTTGCCCTCAGGCTCACACCAGGTGGGCTGCTTCCTGGTCGCACTGCGCTCCTGTTCAACTGAGAGCGGTTTTTGTGCTGTGCAGTCACTGTGCCAAGTTATTGCAGCAATTTGAAGTTCAAATTGATTCAGTACCTTACCTGAGGGCACATAGGAATTTGAGGAGTAGGGCTTCAAGCTAGCATTTGCCTGATTTCAAGGTATATAATCTCAACACCTATGACATGTGACCTACTCTCCACATCCTTCTATTAGCTCCTATTGACCAATGTAAGTTTTGCTTCTGATTTTGGTGACTGTTGCTGTCACATAAACCATGGAATATGTTCTAAAATGAACCTAAGACATCCCTATTTCAGTAATAACAACCTGTGCACCATCTATAATAGCCATCTGTAGCACTAAATCTTACTTCCAGCTGCTACCCCCAGTCTAACTCTTTTGCTTTTCCATTATATCTGCTACTTACTCTCAATGAAACAAATCATAACTGGTAGTGTGGGAACCTGACATCAAAAACATAAAACTTCTAATTGGTGGAAGATATTAAAAACCAAAGGACTTTACATATATGTTCCAAGCAATAAGAATGATTTAATTTGGGAGAAGAATGAAATATCTTGTGAATGGATCAATAAAAGGTCACTTTATTCAATTAAAAAATGAAAGAATAATAGCATATTGGGAGATTGTGTGGAATTATTTGCAAAATAGTGGCAAAGGATTAATATCCACATTATATAGACTTCCTGCAAATCAATAAGCAAAATTAATTAGCCATTAAAAAAAGAGGCAAAGGACATGAAAAGCTAATTATCAATGATGAAATACAAATGGATTATATTAGTCCACTCATGTTGCCATAACAAAATACAATAGATAGGATAGATTAAATAAAATAATTTTGTGAGAAAATAATTTTCTCACAATTCTGGAAGCAGGAAGTCCAAGATCAGTGTGTCAGCATGGTCAGATTCTGATGAAGATTCTCTTTCTGCATTGAAGACAGACCTTCTTCTGTATCCTCATATGAAAAGGAGAAAGAGAGAGAGAGGGAGAGGGAGGGAGAGGGATTCTTCATATGAGGCCATAGCTCTATTCTATTAGGGCCCTACCCTTATAATCTCATTTAACCAAAATTACTTTCTAAAGACTATATCTCCAAATAAATTGGGGGTCAGCACTTCTACATGAAATTTTTAGAGAAACACAATTCAACACACATCCATGAATAATAAATATTTGGAAATACATTCATTCTTATATGAACATAAAAATACATATCAAATAATAAATATAATGTTCAACCACTATATTATCAAAAATTAGTAGAATTTATTTATAATAGCCACAGTTATCAAAAGCTTGGAGAATAAGCAATTTCTTTCATCATTGGAATAATAAAATAATGCAAATTTTTTGTAGAATAAGAGGAAACTATATATAAAAATCTAAAATTTTATTTCATTAAACTCAAGAATTTTGCTTATCACAACTTATGGAAATGCTTGCAGAATAATAAAAACACCCTGGTGGTTCAGGAGGCTGAGGCAGGAGGATCTCAATTGAAAGCCAGCCTCAGCAATGTAGTGAGACCCTGTCTCAAAATAAAAAAGTGAAAAAGAGGGCTGGGATGTGGCTCAGTGCCCTGGGGTTCAATCCCTGGTATCAAAAATAAAAGTAAATAAAAAAGAAAAATATACTTCTAAAGAATATTCTACATGTTATTGATTGTAAATGCAGAAAATCTAGAAACAGTTTAAATTCTAAAAAAAGGCATATGGCTAAATAAATTTTTATTTACTTGTAAATTAACACTGAGCAATCAATAAAATGGAAAACATAAGATTTTAGATATTTGACAGGTTAAAAAATCTACCTACCATGTACTGTGTAAATAACAACCATGACATAACATACCCCTATTGATACAATATATGCATAAACATATTTATATTGATATAAAGATACACAACATGTTTAGGTATGTATTAAAAAATTAAAAGAATAGGCACCAAATATTTTTTAAGAATTTAACCTTTATTTATTTGTTTATTATTATTTTTTATGTGGTGCTGAGTATTGAACCCACGGCCTCACCTGTGCTAGGCAAGTGCTCTTCCACTGAGCCACAACTCCAACACAATCACCAAATTTTTAACAGTGGTTATTATGAAGAGTGGGGGCAGAAAAAGTAAAGGTTTTGATTTTCTACTGTTAAAATTTTGTTTTCATTTTCATGAGTGCAATTCCTAATCAAAAAAATTTAAAGTCAACGGATATTTCCATTTTGAAAAAAAAAGAGAAATCCCTAAGGAAATATAAACTCTCCACAGTTAAGCACCCCAGAATCTTGCAGTGTTGACAGGCTAGTGGAAATCAATGTCTCAATTCATACTGTACTGGATCTAGGTCACTGTGTGACCTTGTGTGAAAACAGGTGGTGGGAGCTGCTTTGGGGGAGCTTAATGGAAGGGTATGCTGATTCTTGGCACTAGGCTGTGACTTGTTATGTTCCAGTTTAGAGACAATCTTTGCTGGTGCTTTTGGGGACCTTAGCAAAATAAATAAACAAAAGATTCTTCCTGAAGGACCAAGAACCTCCCAAGATACAGATATCTTGGGTTCCCTTTTATCTGGACTAGGAAGAGTTCAGAGGACCAAATGGCAAGTACCCAGGGCTCTGGTCCAGGACTGTATACTACCATCAGGTAAAGCATCCTTGGGGAGCAAGAATATTACTTCCTAATAAAAGTCATCTTGTTCAAGACTCTAGGAGGGACTACTCCCATGGTTTCTACCTTCCTGAGACACCCTTCATGACAGTGCTCGCTTTCCGGTGAGCACCTTCCACAGATCGCCCTGCACATCGGGATTCCTGAGACTGTAGATGAGTGGGTTCAGCATGGGGCTGACAACAGTGTTAAGGATGCCAATGCCCTTGTCCTTGTCTGAAGGCTCCACTGAACCCAGACGCATGTAGCTGAAGACACCTGTCCCATAGAAGATGCCCACCACTGTGAGGTGGGAGCCACACGTGGAGAAGGCCTTCTTCCTGCCCTCAGCAGAACGGATTCTCAGGACTGCAGCTGCCACATGGACATAGGAGGTGACGATGAGAATCACAGGTGCACCTGCCATGAGGATACCCAGACCAAATAGCAGCAGCTCATTGAGCTGGGTGCTGGAACAGGAGAGCTGGAAGAGCTGGGGGAGGTCACAGTAGAAGTGATTGATCACATTGGGGCCACAGAAGTTGAGTGTGGATATGGCCACAGTATGGGTCAGTGCATTGGTGAAGGCACAAGCCCAGGACACAGCCACCAGTATCCTCTGAACTGTCTGGCTCATGCGGGTGCTGTAGGTAAGGGGCCGGCAAATGGCCAGGAATCGGTCATAGGCCATGGCTGTCAACAAGAAGCAGTCCACACCAGCCAACAGATGGAAGAAGAAGAGCTGTGTAAGGCAGGCTCCATGTAAAACTGTATGCTTGTGGGACAAGAGACGACTCAACATTGAAGGAACAGTGACAGTGATGCACCCAACATCCAGCACTGACAGATTCCCCAGGAAGAAGTACATGGGGGTGTGGAGTTTAGGCTCCACCAAGATGGCTGCCAGGATGCTGAGGTTTCCCCCGATTGTGACCAGGTAGGCAAAGAAGAAGAGCACAAAGACAACTGGTCGCAGCCCAGGTGTCTCCACCAAGCCCAATAGAATAAACTCAGTCACTGCAGTTCTATTGGCTCCAGGTAATGAGCCCCTGTAATAAGACATTCCAGAGTGGAAGGGATCAGCCTCGATTATTTAGTTAGTCAATAAAAAATATATTGACCTACTTACACTTGCTGCTCCAGGCAAAACCCCCAAATTCCCTAGTGAGTATTTCTCACTCTTCAGGCCACACCTCACTTACTGTCCATGTTCTGCCTTCACCATAGTATCCTTACCTGACTTGCATGTGCATTGCCCAATGCCACCACTACCTTGGACTTCTTTCTTCTCAAAAGGTACTTAAGTCCTTTCTCACTTTGTTCCTTGGAGTCAATGAATGAGGTCCTTCTCTCAAGGTCCTATATGAGATCTGAGGGAAAATTATGCTAAAAGTAAAAAAGAACAGAACACATGAATTGATCATAAATCATTACAAATCTATTAGAAATAAAATAAAACAAACCTCTAGCAAATATAAAGAAGAAAAAATAAAATATATAAAATTAGTAATCAGAAAGTCACAGTATTCATAGATGAAAAAGAAATTTAAATAATCATGGAACACTATCTGCTCCTAAATTTGGACAAATGATTGATTCTTCAACCATCAGAACCATTCCCAAATGAAATAAACCAATAAATAAATAAATTAAAAGAAAGAAACAATAACAACAAAACATGGTCAGAAATGTACCTCCAAATGTGCAGGCTCCAGTTTTATTCCATTTATATGCAAATTATTTTAAATTTGTCAATATAAAGAGAATGTCTACATCATGGACACCTTCTGTAGCTTAGAAATAAAGAGAGCCTTCCCATTCATTTTTCATCATTACCAAATCCTGATACTAAAATGTAACAATGATAAAAAGTGGAATTATTCTATCCTACCCTCATTTGGCTAGATGTATGCGAAAACCCTAAGTACAACAAATTAAGCCTATCATAATCAAATTTTATAGAAAAGAGAGAATAATTTAACGTTAGTAAATTTACCAACATATCATATTATTAGATTAAAAGAGGAAATCTTTCTAAAAGGCAATTCATAAGTGTCTACATCCATTTGTAATGTAGGGAAAAAAAAGTAAACACTTCTATAGCTCCATGGAATGGAAATATGTAATTTATATGACTTTATATAATAGGAAATGACCACTGAAAGCCTGTGTCCCTCCTAAAGGTAAAATAAAAGTGATATTTCTATTAAAATCAGGAGCAAGAGAGCCCAGGTCTTCATTACTACAAATATTTTTCATTATCCTAAAAGTTTCAGGCAAAGAGACACAAGAAGTTTAAACATTAGAGGAGAAAGAAGAGAATAATTGGAAATGACAAAGTTGTCTAAATGAAAACCCAAGAGAGGGACAAACAAACAAACCTAGGAAATAGAATTGTTCAAGAAATTGGCAAGTCAGATAAAAAGTAATTATACACAAGCCAGTAGATTTGTGAAACACTGATAATAATTAGTTAGAAAACTGGAACATTCTAATTCATAGTAGATAATATCTTCTGACATAAAATTAAGAGTATGTAGGAAATAAGTTTATACCTGAAGTATGGACACAGGAGACTAGAAAATGGCAGGAAGGAAATAACTATGGATTCCACCAACAGTGGGAACATGGGAGCTTCTCAGCTCCTCCTTTTCTGTTTTCCCTCAGGTGATCTACAGTGAATTGGATTCTTTTTATAATCATATATATTTTATATCAATATAATTGCATATTTTGGTTCCTTAAGAGATTACAGAGTTCCTTAATGGGCAAAGATATAGTGGTTCAATGATTGCTTTGTTGATTCTCCTACAGATAAAATAAAAGCGTACAATGCTACATATATTTGCTTCGTAGCTCTATGAAATAATAAAATAAAATTTAATTCATTATGTTCTCTTCACAGAAAGTCTGCTAATAACAAATCAACTAACTAGTTTATCAGTTTCCACCAAAATTAACTACTGTGGTGTCCATCAATGGAAGCTGAAAGCCTGTTTTACTTTATTCTTGTGTGCATGCTTTACCATACTTTGTTTTCTTTGATGGATCTTTCAAAATTTAGTAACTAGATAATATTTTTGGTGCCCATGAGTATTTAGATCCTTTTAAGAATATAGCTAAAACCCTCATAGATAACAATAACCAAAGGATGTGAGCTCTGAAACTTTCATTGCCATGATCTAGAGATAATGAAAATAAATTCCTGATCATTATAAAATACATGGTGTTAATTTCCTACTGGTAATGTAGACCTCCAGTTACTATGGGGATGCCACATCTAGGGTCATATTTTCTGGAATCCATTGGCATAGAGTACCAGTTTGAACAGTTTCTACACACAACAGTGTCCTTGCTAGTGCCCATAACTATATTCAGTATACCCCATGACATTGGTCCCATGGACACTGGCTTAAGTTTTGGGATCTTGGAGACTATCTATTCCTTATTTCACCAATAAGGAGACTAATGTGGAACACAATTGAGGTGGAATTATAGGGTTTAGAGTGAAGAAATTTAATCCACTATGTTCTCTTCACAGAGATCTGTACCTATGAGATGTACCTATGAGATCTCTGGTTTTATATTTTCCAAAATAGTACCCATTGATAAGCCTACTCACTTTACGTTTGTTAACCCCCAAATAACTAGGAGGCCATCAGATGAGAGGCCATTAGATAAGAGTATCTAATTGAGTACCCCAAAGGCACTTCCTGATACCTAAGGAAGCATTAGAAAATCCATCAAACATACACAGAAGAATGAAACTACATCCTTGTCTCTCATCAAAAATCAACTTAAAGTGGAACAAAAACCTAAATGTAAGACATGACACTAAGAAATTCTAGAAGAAAATATATGGGAAACACTTCAAGATATTGATATAAGCAAAGACTTTCGGATGAGACCCCAAAAGGACAGACAACAAAAGTAAAAATAGACAAATGGAATTGTATCAAAATAAGAAGCTTCTGCACAGAAGAGAAATAAAGAAAAAACAATCAACAGAGTGAAGAGAAAACCAACAGAATGCAAGAAAAGTTTTGCAAACTATTCATCTGACAATGGATTAATATCCAGAATATATAAATAGCTTAAACAACTCAACAGGGAAAAAAAAAACAATAATCTGATTTTAAAATGGGTAAATGATCTGGATAGACAGTTCTCAAGACACACAAATGTCCAACAAGAATGTAACATAAACAGTCCATTCTTGGCCATCTGATGTGTAGGCGACTTCTTATAGGTGAGACATTTGATATAGTGTTCCCTAAACTTTCCTAAAAATCCTTAATCTTTTCTGAAACTGTTTAACTGGAATATCCTCTTGCTTCCTCCAGGCTCTCAAATCCTTTGACTCAACTAAAGTGTTCCTCCTCTGCTGAAGTTTTCATGATTTTTCCCCATCTCAGGCTCCTTTCACTAAACTCCCACTACACTTGAGTTGAATACTTCACAGCTCTTATCTCTGTTAACCCCTTGCAGGGTCATTCCTCTATAGGACACACCTCTTCTACACTCTGGCTTCAGAGAAATGTATGCCTGATTCAGCTTTGCATTCTCAATGCCTGCCATTGTACTTTGCATATAGTAGGTGTTTGATATTTCTGAAATAAATGAGCGAGTGAACTTAGAAACCAAGACCATAAGATCAACAAGATCAGTGGAAGAGAATATAAGGTTGGGCTGTAGAAGTTGGGAAAGTTTTTTTTTATGAGCTGGAGTTTATGCAAGACGATGAAAAATTGATATGGTTTTACAGTATAGGTTTAAGACTAAGGCACAGATGTACTGCTGTAGGAAATTCAGCTCCCTTTGTCTAGATGGGGGCATTTCTAAGGACTCATTTGGGAGCAGTTAAATCTATCCATTGATATGACATTTGCCTTTTCACAAAAACAGCCCCAAAAGATTTGGCAATAAGGGGTAGGCCCTGTGAATAAATATGTGTGTGTGTGTGTGTGTGTGTGTATATATGCCAAAAAAAAAAAAAACCAAACCCACACACCTCAGAAAGAAGCTCTATGATTCTTACTCTGTTGAGGTGAAACTTGTCTTTACCAAGAATCTAGGATGAGCATCATCTATGCACCTAAGACAGTGATGGCCTTGAGTAAAGAAATCCTCCTAGATTAACATTCCTAGGTGGCTAGCATGAGCTTCAGGCCACCCTTATACAACATTCATGGTCCTGTGCTCTGACATTTCAACAAAGCCCTTTATCATTTGATGTGGCCTTCTGATGCAGGCTTCTGGTTCCAGGTTGCTTCCTGAGGAATGGGTCTAGGCAGAAGGCTGTATGCTCTGAATTCCCTCATAAATCCAATAGATACATAAACTGTTTCCATCCAAAGACTTTGTCAAGGCAGACAGAGTGCCCTGACATAGGAGGGTCCCAGCACTTTCTCTCTTTTGATGTGTTTCCCTGAGCAAGACTCTCCCTACTAAATCCTCTGTGAAATGAGAGGTTCGGCTCACTTGGGAACACCCTGGGTGCCTCAAGTTGCTGGAGAGTACTCACCTTGTTACAGGTGTGATAGCCAGCAAGGTTTCTGCAGAAGGGAAATGAAGAATTTGAGGCACTGTTCAGGCCCTAGCCCCAGAGAACAAGGAAGGACCATATATAAGAGAATAAAAGAGAGATGAGATCATCCTGTCATGGAGCTCCATCTTCTGCAATGTTATGCTCTGGGGACCTCAGAAATTAGCCCCCCAGGAAGGAAAGGACCTTGGGGAGCCACAAACATATAAACAATCCAAGCATTTAATGAACCCAATAATGATTTTGTGATGCTTTTGATTGTTCTTAAAAATTTTTCACACCCATTCCCTACTCCACCTCTCATATTAGTTCCATGGGTAAATAGAGGGTCATTAAGACATTTATTACACAAGGATAATGAAGCCCAGAGAGTTTATTCATCGTTCTAAAATCACCCATGGAGTTAATGGTGGTGCGAAAGCCAGACCAGAGTCCCCAGACCAAACAGTTTGTTTCTCCAGATTCCTGGCCCGGTGAGATCTTAGCAACTCCCAGGCTTGCCTTGCCGTGGAGGTGAGAAGGAGGTAGAGAAAGAGGCAAAGGGGAGATGCTCTCTCCAGACACGGTTTCCTGTGAGTCCTCAGGGATGCAATGCTTCCCTCTCAGAACCTTGTTAGTTCAGACTACTGGGATTGCATTCTGCAGGCAGGGGATCCCATAATAATTTTGGAAGTGGTAGTGGAAGAGCTGAATTGAGTTAAGAGGGTTCTAGGGGTTCCCAGGGCTGTTACCCCACACTGGGATTTTCTAGGCCTAACTAGAAGTTGAGGGTCCTGTGATGAGATTAATGGACAGAAAATGTGGAGAGGTCATCTGGCTCTCCTTCAGTGACCTGCTCCATTTCTGATTTCCCACCAGATGGAGAACATGCATTTCCCTAGCTCTAGGAGCCCAGCTCCGATACTCTCCCAGGGCAGCCTGGTGCATCATGAAGTACGCTGATGGGGTCTACTGTCAAACTAATTTGTGAATGGTGTGACTTAGGACCAGCTGCTAAACTTCTTGGTCATCAGCCTCCTCATGTGTGAAATCAAAATAATATTTCCAACCACCCAGGTTGGTCTGAGAATTATATAAAATAACAGATGTAAGGTACTTAGTAATGATCAAACAGCCATCACTGATAGTTAGTTTAAGTTGTGGATTATCTCACCTAATCTTCCTGACAAGTCTTTGATGTGATTTGACTATTTGCTGTAATTTACAGAGGAGGAAACTGGGGCTCAAAGAAGGTTAGTAAGTTGCTTGATGTTATACATCCAGGAAGTGGCAGAGCTGGAACTAAACCCCAAAACAAGATTTTAACAACTTTTCCCCAAGATTTTCCCTTCCCTCTTCCTCCCTCTGCTAAGCAATTAAGGCCCCTCATCCCACCACTGGGACTCTGTTTTTTTCCTCAAGGCTCTGATGTTGGTGCCAATCCTTGGCAGCTCCTTCATGATACAGTACGGGTTATCTCCACCTACAGGGTGGTAGCCAATTGGAAAAGGGTTAGTGGCCTTCAGATGTTTGCCATTAGACTTGTCAAAGTGCCTGGTACCTGTTAGATAATGAACAAGTCTGGGAGCCATATCCTGGGCATGTTCACTCCGGCAAGCCCAGCCCTCAGCTCTGGATTCCAACTCCAGATAAAAACTGCCACCACCCATGGTGTAACTCTGTTTTACCAGGTGGCTCCTGCCCATTATAATGTATTTTAAAGGCATGGTAATTAAGACAAGTCATGTTTGAGCAAAATTAGAAAAATAAACCAAAACAGCACAACAGACAGCCTGTAATTAATATGTGGAAATTTGACACAGGGCACATGGCATGGCTAGCCTGCAGATCGGTAGGAAAGAGGCCTCTTGGTAAACAGCCCTGGGGCAATCAAGGATCCACGGAGAAAAAGATGATACTCTCCTGCTCATTGCACATTCAATGCACAAAGCCCAGTTTCAGGTAGATGAGATACTTATATTGCAGAGTAACAATGTACAATCTTAAATATATTCTAATAATACATTCCTAAATATATTCTATGGAGTACTCTTATGACCTTTTAGAAGGTACAGATTTCTTAAAGAAGCCCCCACAATATTAAATATATTTAAAATATATTTTAAATATATTTTAAATATATTTAAAATACCAATAAATTAGCTTTAACTCAAATTTCAAACTGTTTTATTAGTAAAAAGACAAGCCAAGGATCAAAAAGAACATTTTGGCACATATAGCTATTCTGAAGTATCCAAAACATATTAAAACTTTTGCAACCAATGAGAAAAAGATAAAGACTCAATAGAAAAACAGGCAAAGGATATAAATAGAAATCTCACAGAAGATGAAACAACAATGGTCAATGAACATAGAAAGAAAACTCAGACTTATTGGCAATCTAGCAAATGCAAGGTAAAATCACAATGGAAATGTCACTGTACAATTACTATCTTGAGCTGAATGAAGAAATGAGATAATATTAAGTTTTAAGGGGAACAGAGATAAACAAAGACTCTTACACACTGCTGTTGAGAGCAGCAAATTTTGTGCTACAGTGTCTCTCTAATTATTTTTGTTTGATTGAATATACCTTGCCTCATTCCTTTTATTTTTATTGAATTTCATAAATGCAACACTAATACAGGCATAGCAATATTGCATATGCAGTGAAGCTCTCAGCTTGAGAATCAAAATTACTTTACCTTGGAATTCAGACAAATTTGGCAACACTGGAAAGGTCCCAGCAAGTTCAACATACATGAGGGGCACATTGGAAAGTGATTTTTTTTCTTTAAACGTAAGTTGTATTGATTCCAATCCTAATTAGAGACCTTAGAGAAATTCTTGTGTGTGTGCACCAGGAAATGTGTGCAAGAATGTACACAGAAGCAAACACAATACCTTCAAACAGAAAAGAAATGATCCATCATGGAACACTGATGCAATGCAATCATGGAATTAAGTGAATAGCAGCTGTAGGCACTGGTATAGAGAGCCACACAAACAATACTGGGTGAAATAAGCACTACAAAATAGAATGACCTGTGACTTATCGCTCTTATATAGACCATTTATATAGGTGTTGTTGCTGAAGTTCTTTTCCTTGAATTTAGCAGGTGGGAGGTTGACCAAAGAGGACTGGCACCAGAAGATGAGCTCTCTCTGGTGTTCTATGCATTGTCACTGGACTTGGGCCTATGAACTTGGTCTACCTTCTTGCAGGAAGCTCTCCCATCCCCATGCATGTTGACCTTGGTGGGATCCCGTGCTGCAAGGTCTGTCTGAATTTCAAGGTGAAGTAATTCTGATTCTTAAGCTGAGAGTTCCACTACATATCTAACATTGTTAGGCCTGTATTAGTGTTGGGTTTATGAAATGCATTAAAAATAAAATGGTCCATTCTGCCTGTGCCCTCCTGGAGTCAATCTATCTCCGTGCATCAAGCATCCAGAGGGGCCCACCTTGTACCGATGGAGTGTACATGGGTGGAGTGATGGTCGCCAGGCTGGGGTTGCGGCTGCTGCTTCTAGCATTGCTCCTATTTACACAGATTTATTCAAACCAAACAGCTGTTGTGACACTTTCAAGAAACTCCTCACAGAGTACCTTGGCTGCTCCCAATTCAACTAATGCTACCCACAAGGCAGCTGGCAGGGCCCTGCAGTCAATAGCTAGTCTTCTTGTGATCTTGCTTTCTCTTCTATATCTCTACTGTTAGAGTCTCAGGCCAAGAAATGTCTCTACTTCCTCATCTTTTAAGCCCAATCCAAATGGTGACTAGAAATCCAATGTGTCGAGGAAGAAGCAGGTCTGCTTTAAATCTACCAATTCCACACCCGACTTTATTGGCACAGAAAGCACTGAGAATTCCAGATTGATTGGTTTGAAGGACATGTGAAGGGTTTCACAGGTGATGCATTCCAATATTAAATCTGCTGGAGTGTCACATATGAGATAAAAAGAGATAACATCCAAAATTAAGACGTGATTTTCTCGAATGAGGCTTAAGAAATATGAACACTTAAAACTCAACCTTGAGGGGTTGGGGATGTGGCTCAAGCGGTAGCACGCTCGCCTGGCATGCGTGCGGCCCAGGTTCAATCCTCAGCACCACATACAAACAAAGATGTTGTGTCCGCTGAAAACTAAAAAATAAATATTAAAAATTCTCTCTCTCTCTCTCTCTCTCTCTCTCTCTCTCTCTCTTTAAAAAAAAAACTCAACCTTGAAAAACAAGAATAGATTTTATCTAGAGATAAAGGATGGAATGTGGGATGAAGATTCAGCTTTCATTTGGCTCATGAAATCTATAAGACCATAAAACAGGTAATATAAAAAGCTTCCATGATTCTATTTATATATATATGAGAAGGAACTTCCTGGTGTTACTGTAAATTGTCAATGTTTTATTTCGGCAATACTAATTTAATGCTGATATATTCTAGATAAAGTTCCATAATGTTAAGTTATTTCTGATCCCTTGGGAACTGTTTGAACTTTTGTGTGGTAATTGGCATGCGTCAGGGCAATGATAGATTGGAATCCACCCCAAATCCAGGCATCATGAATAAATCTTCTTATATTCTCAAAGTCAAATGGTAGGTGTCCCCATCTCCTGTTTTCATTCAAGGAGAGTACCAGATTCCTTTATCTAAACTGATTCCAAAGAATAGAATTGCATTGACCTCAACTAATTTAAAAATGCTGATTTTTATTTCTGCATCTGTTGAATATTTTTCACAATTTAAAACTGGTCAATTTTGAAGGTAAAATGTCAAGTCTTAAAATGAGAAAGGCAACTATGAGAAAAAGCCAAAACTATAAATCAAGCATTTGGGAAGTGAAAACTGGAAGTGCAGCTTGGAATTTAATTCACACAAACTTTTGTACTTTTTCTGTAAATATATATTTTTTAAACTATGGATCAGAAATGCCACATTTGGAACACTTTCTGTTATTAGTTAATATTTTTAAGTAGTTAGAACCTGATCTTAAGCCTAAAAACAGTCTTGATCCTCTAAATCTTTTATAACTGCTTTGATACACAGAAATCTTTTAAAAAGGAGACACTCCCTGAAATCTTTTGTTCACGATGGTCATACAATGATGCTTACATGTTGCAGTATCTAATATGACCACAGTAGTCTTGATAACCCAAATCATTTTTTTTTGTCTTCAGAAACCTACACAGGAACAACCAGATCAAACAGATCTAAAGCTACTGTGAATGTGAATGAACACGCACCTTTGCTTCATACCTGAATGTTTGTATGTCTATTTGTGTTGTATATTGTGTTTGTGTATGTATGCTTTGATTCATAGTAACTTCTCATGTTATGGAATTGATTTGCATTGAACATAATAGAAATAAAAATAAATAAATGGCTGAAAAAGCAAAAAATAAAATGAAATAATAAAAAATAAAATGAATGGGGCAAAGTATTATTAGTCAAATAGAAAAATAATCATAAAGATAGACATTATAGAATCTTTTAGCACTATGGGGACCTGAAGTGTGGGCATTGTAGCAAGCTCATGCTCTCGAATAAAATCCACATCCCTATCATCTATAATTAAATATTATATCACCATCACTATCATTATCATCATCATCATCATCCTTATAAGTTCTGATATAGATTAAATTGTCTAAAAACTCAAAGAAATTTGCTTCATGAGCGCTCTGAATTTGCCATATTTATCAAATAAATGTCTTTTCCCCTTTCCTTCATAGTTAACTGCATTGAAATATCTCTGCTAACAAATAAGCCAACACTTATTCTCATTGTATTCTTGATAATTGCCATTCTGATTGGACTGATATGAAATATCAGTATAGTTTTAATTTGCATTTCTCTAATTGCTAGAGATATTGAAAATTTTTTATCAAGTATTTGCTGACAATTTGTATTTCTTCTTCTGAGAAGCATCTGTTCATTTCCTTTGCCCATTTATTGATTGGGTTATTTATTTATTTGGTGCTGGGCTGGGGATGTGGCTCAAGCGGTAGCGCCCTCGCCTGGCATGCGTGCGACCCGGGTTCGATCCTCAGCACCACATACAAACGAAGATGTTGTGTCCGCCAAAAACTAAAAAATAAAAAAAAAAAAAAAATATTTATTTGGTGCTAAATTTTTTGAGTCAGAATGGCAATTACTAAAAATACAAGTAACAAAAAATATTTGTAAAGACGTGGGGAAAAAGGCTCACTCATACATTGTTGGTGGGATTGCAAATTGGTGCAACCACTCTGTAAAGCAGTATGAAGATTCCTCAAAAAACTTGGAATGGAACCACCATTTGACCCAGTTATTTCTGGGATTTAAAATCAGCATACTACAGTGATACAGCCACATTAATGTTTATAGCAACTCAGTTCACAATAGCTAACCTATGGAACCAACCGAGGTGCCCTTCAACAGATGAATGTATAAAGTTAATATGGTATACATACACAATGGAATATTATTCAGCCACAAAGAAGAATGACTTTATGTCACCTACAAGTAAATGGATGGATCTTGAGACTATCATGCTAAGCTAAATAAGTCCCCCAAAACCAAAGGTTGAATATTTTTGCTGACATGTGGAAGCTAATACACAATAAGAGGGATAAGGGGAAAAATAAATATTCAGTAGATTAGACAAAGGGGAATGAAGGGATGGAGCGATAGGAAAAGGAAAGACAATGGAATGAATCAGAAATAATTTTTCTGTTTTTATGTAAATCCATCATAGTAAATCCTACCATCATGTACATCCATAAGAATGGGGAACTAATTAGAATAAGATATATCCCATGTATTATAATTATATCAAAATAAATTCTATACTTATTATAACTAGGCAGAACCAATTAAATAAAAAAAATCAAGCCACGAGCCAAAACTCCCTTAAAACAAAGACATAGAAAAAGAATATGAAGGACTAGAGTTGTGGGTCAGTGGTAGAGCACTTGCCTTGCATGAGTGGGGCACTGTGTTTGATCCTCAGCACCATATAAAAATAGATAAATAAATAAATAAATGTATTATAGCAATCTGCAACTAAAAAAATTTTAAAAAGAATATGAAGACTATAAGTAGGGGATAAGAATAATATGTGTTTCTCCTTTCTCATATAAAAATAAGCAATTAAGTCATTTTTACTTATGTCACAAGTTAACAGGAATCTGATCTTGTAAATGTGCACTATTTTGGATGAGACAAAGTACTTGCACAAATTAGAAGGTAGTCACTCCTCAAAATATAGGACAAAATTCAGAGATGCAAAGACTAGGTTGCATTATTTTTTTGATAATAGTGAAACACTTGAAATTAGGATATACAATCAACAAATATATGAAAAAAATATTCATCATCTCTAGCAATTAGAGAAATGCAAATCAAAACTATTCTAAGACATCATCTCACTCCAGTCAGAACAGCAGCTTTTATGAAGACAAACAAAAATAAGTGTTGGCAAGGATGTTGGAAAAAAGGTACACTCATACATTGCTAGTGGGACTGCAAATTGGTGCAGCCAATATGGAAAGCAGTGTGGAGACTCCTTGGAAATCTTGGAATGGAACTACCATTTGACCCAGCTACCCCTATGCTCAATCTATACCCCAAACACTTAAAAACAGCATACTATAGGGACACAGCCACATCAATGTTTATAGCAGCACAATTCACAATTCACAATAGCTAAACTGTGGAGCCAACCTAGATGCCCTTCAGTGGATGAATGGATAAAAAAATGTGGCATATATACACAATTGAATTTTACTCAGCAATAAAAGAGAATAAAATCATGGCATTTGCAGGTAAATGGATATTGCTGGAGAAGATAATGCTAAGTGAAGTTAGCCAATCCCCCCCAAACAAATGCCAAATGTTTTTTCTGATATAAGAAAGCTGGCTCATAGTGGGGTAGGGAGTGGGAGCATAGGAGGATTAGATGAATTCTATATAGGGGAAGAAGGGTGGGAGGGAAAAGGAGCGGGAAGGGGATTAGCAAGGATGGTGGAATGTGATAGACATCATTATCCAAAGTACATACATGAAGACATGAATTGGTGTCAACATACTTTATATACAACCAGAGATATGAAAATATTGTGCTGTATATGTGTAATAAGAATTGTAATGCATTCCACTGTCATTTATTTTTTTAAAAAATCAATAAAAAATGTCCATTGATCAAGGAAATTTTGGCACATGCAAATAATAGCATATATGAGAAAGTCACAACATTTAATGTGCTTATTAAATGATGCTCAAACATAAAGATTGTTTTTAAGAAAGCTGAAAATAGGGGCCGGGGCTGGGGATGTGGCTCAAGCGGTAGTGTGCTCGCCTGGCATGCGTGCGGCCCGGGTTCGATCCTCAGCACCACATACAAAGATGTTGTGTCCGCTGAAAACTAAAAATAAATAAATAAATATTTAAAAAAAAAAGAAAGCTGAAAATAAAATTGTATGCAATCGCATGTATTTTCATAAACAAAATAAAATGTAAAAATGCATGTGTGTGAATAGCAGGATATAAAATCAACACCCATAAATTAAA
This sequence comes from Marmota flaviventris, assembly GCF_047511675.1. Taxonomy (NCBI): domain Eukaryota; kingdom Metazoa; phylum Chordata; class Mammalia; order Rodentia; family Sciuridae; genus Marmota; species Marmota flaviventris. The sequence continues at coordinate 31,461,083 of NC_092514.1, forward strand.
GGCATTTTCTGTATATCAGTGACAAATCCTCTGAAAGGGAAATGAGGAAAACTACTCCATTTACAATAGCTTCAAAAAAAAATACTTGGGAATCAACCTTAATGAAAGAGGTGAAAGACCTCTACAACAAAAACTACAAAGTAAGAAATTAAAGAAGACCTTAGAAGATGGAAAGATCTACCTTGCTCTTGGATAGACATAATTAATATTGTCAAAATTACCATATGTAGCCTCCATCCAGGTTTTTAATCTATAAAATGATTATTCTTAGGATTAAGTGAACTGAGCTTAGATTTATTGAGTTGATGTTAGGTATAGTGTAGCTGTTAAATTTCCATTCGATTTTTAGTTGAAGGAGTTACCATATTCCTAGAGTCTGTGCTTGCGCTCTCTCTCTCTCTCTCTCTCTCTCTCTCTCTCTCTCTCTCTCAGTGCAGAGCATGAATTTATCCACCCAACTCCACAAAATAATGTACACTCCAGTCCTCTGGCCAGTGCTATGGCCCTTGTACCACATTTGATTGCCCTTCCATGAAAGAACTAGTGAAGGGCTCAGACCTGTAGAAACCACCATGTCTTCCTCACACACTGGGATTCATCTCTTGAGTCCCCTGACTCTTCAGTATATTTTGATATATCAGACAAGAGTAAACTAATTGATAAATTTTGTGAATTTCCCCAGCTCTGCAGGGCCTCAAGAGTCTCCCTCCAGCAACTATTTCCATTGAGACAGCCAGGGTCAGGATTGGGGACTGAAGTCCTTGTAAGTTCCATGAACAGAATCCTCTAATTAGCTCCCAAATGAGGGTTTAGGATAAAGCAGCCTAGGGGCTAAGGGAAGCCCAGGGATTTGCAGATTGTCTTCTGCTCATAAGACCAGGGGGAAGGGCCACCAAGAAAGAGTTACTTTCCTTTTGGCACTTAGTCTGAAAGGAACTGGGACCTTGGAGAGTGGAGGAGCCAATTAACAATGCGTGGTTTCAGTAGTGTCATTAGCAAGACTCATTAGCCATGTCATGAGGGGAGGGAAAAGGTGTTGTTAAAGAGAAGGCCTGGGCCTGGGCCAGCCTCCTGCAAACAGGAGCCAGCTGTTCCTGACTTTTTTGCCTGGTGATTGGTATTTTCATTTTTGCTCTCTCCAGTATACCCCACTCTCCTGTTCTGCTGGTCTTCTTTCTATCATAAGCTGTTTGTTTTTTTGATTCCATATTAATAAATCCATCTTATTCATAATCTGCAATGGATGTTATTTTATAACCACATCCTGATTTCTTTGATCAAACTCCTTTCTTGACCTTTTGGATGGTTTCCAGTTTTTCACTATCAAGAGCCACACTCTGAAAGGACTTTGCACAATGTCCTGGAATTTTCAACAGTTTTATAAATTTGACAAACTTCAACTAGACAGATTGCTTTATTTGACTTTCCTATCAATTCAGTGTGAGAAGGCCACTTCCCTAATCCTAACCAAACCTAGAAATTACCATTCAAAAAATCTTTATGTCATACATGAATCATTACTTCCCTTGTTGTTTTAATTTGCACTTTTTGTGAATAAGGCTGAGATTTCTGTCTTATATTAATGCAAATATTAACATTTTGCATGAGTGCTGCAAATATTGCTCCTATTATGGTTTTATCTCTTTAACACGAATAGTGTTTTGATAGTTTATATAGTCAGATAGATAAATATTTACTTTATGACTTCTGTGTTTGCTGTCACACTTGAAATTATTTTTCTTGTTTAAGGTTTATAAAAATTATCAGCTATTTTCTACTATTTTATGACTTTATTTTGTATTTTATAATTTTTCTATTCAAATTCATTTTAGTACATGGCGTGATATAGGAACACATCCTCTTTATATTTTTTTAGCTCTATAGCTTGTCTCCCAAAATTGTTCCCAATAATAATTTGAAGTGTCACCTTTGAAAAAAAAATAATATATATATAGAACTGTGTTGGTCAGATTTTGTTGCTGTGACCAAAATACATGAACAATTTAAAGGAGGAAATATTTATAGATCTATTTTGGCTCACAGTTTCAGAAGTTTCAGTTCTTGGTCAGCTGGCTTCATTGTTTTTGAGACTTAGGTGAGGCAGAACATCAGGGTCGAAGGGTATGACTACAGAAAGCTGCTCATCTCATGGCAACCAGAATGCAGGGGGTGGGGCAGGAAAAAGATGTAGTCCCCAAGGGCATGCCCCCTGTGACCTACTTCCCCCAACTAGACCTTACTCACAGTAGTCCATTCAGCTATCAATGGATTAATCCACTGATGAGGTCAGAGTCCCCATGATCCGATCCCTTCCCCAAAGCCCCACCTCTGAACACTGTTTCATGGGGGAACCAAAACTTCAACACAAGAGCCTTTGGGGACATTCCAGATCCAACCACAACATATACATTAGTCTGTATCTGAGCCTTACATTCTCCACCATACTGTGTTGGTCTATGGTGTTTCCAGCACTGCAGCCTCAGCTTCTCAGTCGGATTTGCTTGGATTTCTGAGAAGGAGTCCTCTGACTCTCCCCTCCCAAACCTTGATTAGTCAAATGTTTTCTCTTGCATTTCAACTATAGGTAGCACTAAATACCAACTGGGGTTTTTCTCCCATTAGGATTTTACTCAGATTGATTTTTCTCTGAGATTGATCTCAGAGAACTGATAGCTTTACAATATTTGGTCTTTCCAGATAGGGATATGTATCAAGTGTTATTTCTAGAGAAGAATTTTGTAGGCTTTTAAAGTCTAGAATTTTGCTTTTTCATTAAGTTTATTTTTCAATATATGACAGGGTTTTTTTTAACCATTGTGAAGTGGACATTTTAATGTTCAATATGAATATTTTAGAACTCTTGATGCATATTGCTAATTTATCTATCATCAGGAAGATGGCATCTTTATTTCCATTTCACCATACCATCACAAGTATTCATTATTTTAAATCATTGCTAATTTGGGAGGCAAAATTATGTTAACCACGTTTGCAATTTTGCCTTTGTAATGTGCCTTTATGTCCTAGACTTATTTACCTTTCAAGTTCTCAATGTTTTCCTATGTACTTATATTAGTTCTTAGAGGGCAAAGATACTAACCTTCTCATATATTCTGCAAATATTTCCCCAAGTTCATTGTTTGACTTCTAACTTGAATTATTTTCCAGACCTTTACAAAACATTTTATAGATTCATATATGGAAAATGTTTACGTATAAGATACTTAGACCTATTGATACTTTTCCTTTGTGCCTTCTGTTGCTTTTTTACCTAGAATGTTAATCCAGCCTGCATTTATTTTGATACATTTTATAATATATGAATCTAAGGGATGTTTTTTCCTTAAAAAAAAAAGATCATTTCCCTTGGCACTATCTATGAATGTCTCACTCCCTACCTCATTCTCCACTCACTTGTGATGTTCAATTTATTCACATGTTAAATTATCATAAATCTAAAAATGTGTGTATAGTCTGTCTTCTATTCCATTAATTGTCTATTCCTAAATCAGTATGGCTTTATGATTGCTACTAAGTAACAAAAACAACCCTCATTTATTTCTTTTTCTAAAACCCACTACAAACTAAGCTTTACACACACCAACTCATTTAATCCTTGTAACCAAAGTTCTATTTGGCAAATGTTATAATTTTTACTTCTACATGGAGACAGCTACAGGGAGACAAATCTGACAAAAGAATACAGTCTAACATTGTCTTCATTATTTTTCCAGGTTTTTGAAGGAAAACTACCATCCTCTAAATCCCCCAAACTTATCTTAAGCACCCAGGACCTACATCATAACAGATGTTAAAGCATCACATGTATTGCCTTGGGCAATTTCTTTCCTGCCAAACAAAATGTAACACCCCACACCCCATCCTGGTTATCCCACCATCCTGAGGGCAGAGACACCAGCTTACAAGAGACAACCCCAACTATTGGATGAGAAGAGAAGCAGGAAAGATATGGATCTCTAAAACTAGCAACAACTATGGTTTCTTCCTTTAAATATATTTTTTTCTTTCTCTTCTACCCCTCTATCCTCCAGGCCTCACATCCCGAACATATGTGAAACCAAGAATTTTGCATAAAGTAGGATTTTGAGGACAGAGTCACCTGAATAATATAATATAGAGGGTTGTATATTCCCTTTTCTTTTCTTTTCTTTTCTTCTTTCTTCTTTCATTTTTCTTTCCCTCTCCAAGTTTTACTATTTTAACATCCTGTATAATTCTAAATACACATGTTTGTTTGTTTTATTTACTTTACTGTCTTCCCATGTACTTGTCTACCCTAAATAAATTCCTGTCTATTCACTTGCTACTAACCCTCTTCATTAGATTTCTATTTCATACTTTCTAAGATATATGAACTCTATATCCTCACATCCTACCTCCTCAGCATATTATCTTACGCCCCACCTCCAGTTCATTGTCCACCATCAGAAACTGTAAAACTCTTTTGAAACTACTGATTATATTTTAAATAATAATTGAATTCAACATTTCTGGACATTGAGACTAAACTGTAAACATCTTAATAACAACAATTTGTTCATAGGTGATGTATTGTTGATATTGGGATTTGTTAATATAGTCCTTCTCCACAAAGGAGAGATGTTGGAACCCTACAAGAGCACTACAAACCTAAAGGGTAAAAACAATAATACCCTAGACCCACAGAGCTGGAAAGGAAGACACACAAGCAAATGAAAAGATGAGGGAAGAAGGTGCCCCAAACAAATGAAGACACCACATCATTAGAATCATTGGCAGCAATAGCAGAAGAAATGACAGAGAAGGAGTTCAGTATGTACATGGTTAAAATGTTCTGTAAACTCAAGGAAGATATAAAAGAGCAAACACAGACAGGGAAAGATCAATTCCACAAGGAGCTACATAAACAAACACAGGAAGCAAAAGATCACCTCAACAGGGAGATAGAGGTTCTAAAAAAAAACAAAAAACAAAACACCACGAAATACTTGAAATAAAAGAAACAATAAACCAAATTAAAAGCTCAAATGAAAGCATTACCAACAGAGTAGACCACTTAGAAGATAGGACACCAGACAATGAAAATAAAATATATAATCTTGAAAAGAACATAGACCACACAGTGATAATGGTAAGAAACCATGAGCAGAACATTCAAAAAATATGGGATAGCATAAAAAGACCAAATTTTAGAGTTATTGGGCTAGAGGAAGGCATAGAGGTCAAAACCAAAGGAATGAACAATCTATTTAATGAAATATCAGAAAAATTTCCAAACATGAAGAATAAATTGGAAATTCAAATTTAAGAAGCCTACAGGATGCTGAATATACAAAATCACAACAGACACACATGAAAGCACATTATAATGAAAATGTCCAACATTCAGAATAAGGAGAGAATTTTTTAAAGCCACAAGAGAAATGAATCAGATTACATATAGGGGAAAACCAATTAGGATATGGCAGATTTTTCAACACAGACCCTGAAAACCAGAAGATCCTGGAACAACATATATCAAACTCTGAAAGAAAATGGGTTCCAACCAAGAATCTTGTATCCAGCAAACTTAACCTAGAATTGAAGATGAAATAAAAACCTTCCATGATAAATAAAAGTTAAAATAATTTATAGCTAGAAAAACAGCACTACAAAAATCCTTGGCAAAATATTCCATGAAGAAGAAATGAAAAACAACAATAAAAATCAGCATAGGGGGGTAGTACCCTAATGAAAAAGTTAATCAAAGAAGAAAATTTAGTCAAGTTAAATAGAAAAAATAAACAAATATGGCTGGGAATACAAATCATGTCTCAATAATAACCCTGAATGTTAATGGCTTAAACTCACCAATCAAAAGATTTAAAAATATACAGAAACATATCAAAAAGATAGTGCACCATGATCAAGTGGGATTTTTTCAGAGATGCAAAGTTGGTTCAACATAAGGAAATCAATAAATGTAATTCATCACATCAATAGACTCAAAGATAAGAATCATACCTGATGAAAAAGGTAATATCACAACAGACACTACAGAAATACAGAGGATAATTAGAAATTATTTTGAAAACTTATATTCCAATAAAATAGAAGATGTTGAAGACATCAACAAATTTCTTAAGTCATACAATTTGCCCAGATTGAACCAGGAAGATATACACATTTTAAACACACCAATATCAAGTGATGAAATAGAAGACACCATCAGAAGCTCACCAACCAAGAAAAGCCCAGGACCAGATGGATACACAGCATAGTTCTACAAGAACTTTAAAGAAGAACTAATACCAATACTCTACAATTTATTTCAGGAGATAGAAAAAGAGGGAGCACTTCCAAACTCATTCTATGAGGCCAATATTACCCTGATTCCAAAACCAGGCAAAGACACATCAAAGAAAGAAAACTTTAGGTCAATATCTTTAATGAACATAAATGCAAAAATTCTCAATAAAATTCTGGCAAATCAAATACAGAAACATATCAAAAAGATCGTGCACCATGATCAAGACTCAAAGATAAGAATCATGTGATTATCTCAATAGACACAGAAAAAGCATTTGACAAAATACAGCACCCCTTTATTTCAAAACACTAGAAAAACTAGGGATAATAGGAACATATCTCAACATCATAAAGCCTATCTATTCTAAGCCCCAGGCCAACATCATTCTAAATGGAGAAAAATTGTAGGCATTCCCACTAAAAACTGGAACAAGACAGGGATACCCTCTTTCACCACTTTTATTCAATCAATCAAAAAATATATGAAAAAATGCTCATCATCTCTAGCAATTAGAGAAATGCAAATCAAAACTACTCTAACATATCATCTCACTCCATTCAGAATGGTAGCTATTATGAAGACAAACAACAGTAAGTGTTGGAGAGGATGTGGGGGAAAAGGTATACTCATACATTGCTGGTGGGGCTGCAAATTGGTGAAGCTAATATTCAATGCAGTATGAGATTCCTTGGAAATCTGGGAATGGAACCACCATTTGACCCAGCTATCCCACTCCTCAGTCTATACCCAAAGGACTTAAAAACAGCATATTACAGGGACACAGCCACATCAATGTTTATAGCAGCACAATTCACAGTAGCTAAACTTGGGAACCAACATAGATGCCCTTTAGTAGATGAATGGATAAAAAAGTGGCATATATATATATATATATATATATATATATATATATATATATATTGAAATATTACTCAGCAATAAAAGAGAATAAAATCATGGCATTTGCAGGTAAATGGATAGCATTGGAGAAGATAATGCTAAGTGAATTTAGCCAATCCCCAAAAAACAAATGCTGAATGTTTTCTCTGATATAAGGAGGCTGATTCATAGTGGGGTAGGGAGCGGGAACATGGGAGGATTAGATGAACTCCAAATAGGACAGAGGGTTTGGAGGGAAAGGGAGGGGGCAGGGGGTTAGCAAGGATGGTGGAATGTGATGAACATCATTATCCAAAGTACATGTATGCAGACACCAATTTGTGTGAACACACTTTATATACAACCAGAAATATGAAAAATTGTGCTATATATGTATAATAAGAATTGTAATGCATTCTACTGTCATTTATTTTTAAAAATCAATTAAAAAATTAAAAAAGAAATTATAAATGAGGACCAAATATTATAATATTTGAATAATAAAGCTCCCTAAAGAAAGAACAAAGAAAATGTGGTGAAGAAATAACCCAGGTAATCATTAAAAAAAAATTTTCTGGAACTGAAAAAATGCCCAGATTCAAAACATTATGGATAAAACAGATTGACTCCAAAGCAATCTCTGTGAAATTTCAAATCACTAGACTCAAAGAGAATAATCTATTAGCTTTCCAAGTCACGGCTGGGAGGAAGTAAGTTTCCATTCTCATGTGAAGGATAAGGACTTAAATGGACCTTGATTTCTTCCAAAGCTGCCTAGCTAGTTTGGAGTGAACCTCCTTCTGAGAACAACTCTCAGAGCAGGGCAAAATATTTCAAAATACATTCTTGCAGACACCACAAAGAAGATTTTTTAAAAAGTGACGAACTGTTTGGACAGGACCTGGAGGAAGAGGGAACCCTGTGGAGCTGAGCCATTCTTCAGAACAGCTGCCATTTCCCCTCATTGATTTAAGTCAGAGAAACCAAAAGATTAAGACATCAAGAAGTTAACCAGATTTCTGACAATACTAAAGGACCTGTAGAAAAGAGATGGGAGTTCAGGGTCTGATAAACCCCTTTGTTTTGGGTTAGGATCCAAAATGTCTACACTTTAATAGTTAAGATTGAACTAAAAGGAACCCTTGCAGGAACTATAGACAGTTCCAATTTATCTGTATCCTTAATATTTAGTTGATATGATCCTAAACTTTCAGGGCTCCCACATGCCTGGAAGAAATAAATGTAAATCCTCACTCTAGACCTTGTAAGATACACAGTTTTTATCAAAAAATTTGCAAATATAGATACAACTTACCATCAAAAATGACCAAGCATGTCAGAACATAAGATAACATAAATTAAAACCACTAGGAACAATAGAAAATGAACTGAATCACATTCCAATTTACACATTTGAATTATCAGACTCAAAATTTAAAGTAACAAGGTAATTATTTTTAAATTTTTATTCTCATTTGTTATATATGACAGCAGAATGCATTACAATTCTTATTACACATATACAGCACAATTTTTCATATCTCTGGTTGTATATAAAGTATGTTCACACAAATTGGTATCTTCATGTACTTTGGATAATGATGTTCATCACATTCCACCATCCTTGCTAACCCCCTGATCCTTCCTTTTCCCTCCAACCCCTCTGCCCTATATAGAGTTCATCTAATCATCCCATGCTTCCCCTCCCTACCCCACTATGAGTTAGCCTCCTATATCATAGAAAACATTCAGCATTTGGTTTTTTGGGATTGGCTAACTTCACTTAGCATTATCTTCTCCAACGCCATCCATTTACCTGCAAATGCCATGATTTTATTCTCTTTTATTGCTGAGTAATATTTCATTGTGTATATATGCCACATTCTTTTTATCCATTCATCTACTGAAGGGCATCTAGGTTGGTTCCACAGTTTAGCTATTGTGAATTGTGCTACTATAAACATTGATGTGGCTATGTCCCTGTAGTATGCTGTTTTTAAGTCCTTTGGGTATAGACTGAGGAATAGGATAGCTGGGTCAAATAGTGGTTCCATTCCCAGTTTTCCAAGGAATCTCCATACTGCTTTCCGTATTGGCTGCCCCAATTTGCAGTCCCACCAGCAATGTATGAGTGGGATTTTCCCCCACATCCTCGCCAATACTTATTGTTTGTGTTCTTAATAGCTGCCATTCTGATAGGAGTGAGATGAAATCTTAGAGTAGTTTTGATTTGCATTTCTCTAATTGCTAGAGATGATGACCATTTTTTCATATATTTGTTGATTGATTGTATATCCTCTTCTAAGAAGTGTCTGTTCAGTTCCTTGGCCCATTTACTGATTGGGTTATTTGTATTTTTGGCTAAGGAAAAAAAATCAAAGAAGACCTTAGAAGATCTACCTTGCTCTTGGATAGGCAGAATTAATATTGTCAAAATGACCATACTACCAAAAGCATTATACAGATTTAATGCAATCCCAACCAAAATCCCAATGACATTCCCCACAGGAATAGAAAAAGCAATCATAAAATTTATCTGGAAAAATAGGAGACCAGAATAGCTAAAGCAATCCTTAGCAGGAAGAGTGAAGCAGATGGCATCACTATAGCAGACCTTAAACTATACTACAGAGCAATAGTAACAAAAACAGCATGGTATTGGCACCAAAATAGACTGGTAGACCAATGGTCAGAATAGAGGACACAGAGACTAATCCACATAATTAAAGTTATATTAGACAAATGCACCAAAAACATACATTGGAGAAAAGATAGCCTCTTAAACAAATGGTGCTGGAAAAACTGTAAATCCATATGCAACAAAATGAAATTAAACACTTATCTTTCACCATGCACAAAACTCAAGGACCTAGGAATTAAACTGGTGACCCTGCAACTAATCGAAGAAAAAGTAGGCTCAAATCTCCATCATATTGGATTAGGCCCTGACTTCCTTAATAAGACTCCTATAGTGCAAGAATTGAAATAGAGAATCAATAAATGGTATGGATTCAATCTAAAAAGCTTCTTCTCAGCAAAAAATACAATCAGTGAGGTGAATAGAGAGCCTACATCTTGGGAGCAAGTTTTCACTCCTCACACATCAGACAGAGCACTAATCTCTAGGTTATATAAAGAACTTAAAAAGCTAAATAGCAAAACAAACAAACAATCAAAAACTCAATCAGGAAATGGGCCAAGGTTATTATTTTTAAGGAGATGGGAGGGGACAGACTGACAATGGCTGCAGAATGCTAGAAATTTTGCATCTTTAAATGAAAATTTCAGAATTGAGTAATATAACAACCCAAATTAAGAATATATAAGTAACTTTGATAACACTATGGACACCACTGGAAAAAAAAAAGTATTTGGGAACCAGAGGATAACTGGGAAAAACAAAATCCAAAGGGAACCCCCCCCCCCAGAGATAAAAGAAAGCACAGTTCAGAAGAAAGCATGAGAAAGTAAAGAAAATGGGGTTTGAACTATGTGAGCACCCTCAGCTGTGGTGACTTTGAGATCAGTCCAAACTCTGTCCCTGGAAAAAGTCTGGTGGCTTGCTTTTTTGGCAGGTGCCTTTGGTCCTGGCTTCTAACAAGCCAGTATATGGGAGCCTATGTAATAAATAAAAAATAAACTTTCTAGAGTTTAAAGTAGCACCCTGCCCCAGTGCTTTCTTCCTTAGCTAGCTCCAGGAACAATCCCAGCCCTGCAACCTCTCCAGCTTGCTAATGTGAAGATAAGTTCCAGACAGCTATGTCAGCTCTAACCTGAGTTTCCAGCCTGCCACCTGTCCTACAAATTCCAAACTTTCCAGCTCCCCCAGTTGCATGGGCCTCTTCCTTAAACCCATTTCCTTGGACAGACAGGTAATAGATAAAGATAGAGGATAGACAGGATAGATAGTAGACAGATAATTAGGCATAAATATGGACTGTTGGTTTGGTTTCTCTAGAGACAATATATCCACTAATATGAACACCAATATGCCTCTGTAATTGTTTCTGGAGGACATGGGTCAGAGAACCACTATTTTTGTTATAAGTCTTACAGTGTTTTTTTGGCTCCCTTCCACAATTCTGTGCGTGTATTGCTTTAATCAAAGTAGATATAAAAAAAGTTAAGGAAAAAAGAAGTGTGTGTGTATGGGAGTGGGGAGAACAGCAAAGAAAAAAAAAGTCAAACATAGATCCCTGAGGACACTCTACCCTTAAGAAGGAGATGGTTAAGGAGGACTGAGCATGGGGAAAATTCAGGGGGCCTGTCTGGATGGCCTAGGGCTTTCAGTAGTAGAAACTGCTTAGCACTCTCACCTGAGCAACATCTCAAGAATGAATGGGATCCATCAGCTTTGCCTTTTCTTGGCATTATTCAACCATAGCATCCAAGACCCCAGGAGAGTGTGCCCAGCTGGCCTGTCTAGAATCTTAGGCCCACTCCTTGGCCAAGGGGGATGGAGCGACCAGGCACTGAGATTTAGACCCATTGAACTTGTACACAATGGCTGGGAATGTAGTTCAATGGTAAAGTGCTTGCCTAGTGCTATGGTTTGGATATGAGGTATCCCCCCAAATCTCCTGGGTTAATGCAGGAATGTGCAGAAGTGAAATGATTGAATTAGGAGAGCTGTTAACAAATCAGTATATTCTGGCTTGAATGGGCTAACTGGGTGGAATCTGTAGACAGGTGGGAAATGGCTGGAGGAGATGGGTCACTGTGGGATTGACCTGGAAGGATTCTTCTTCCCTTTGGCTCCTTTACTTACTCTCTTTGCTTCTGGGCCACCACGAACAGAACCGTACTCCTCAACCATACCCTCTGCCATAATGTTCTGCCTCTCCTTGGACCAGAGCAAAGGAGTCAACTCACCATGGGCAAATATTTAAAAATGTGCCCCAAACAAACTTTTCCTCCCCTGATTTGTCCCTGTCAGATATCTTTGTCACAGTTACAAAAAAAACTAACAACCTAGTATGTGTAAGTTTCTGGTTTAATCTTCGGCACCACAAGGAAAAAAAAAATTATACACAGTCAAGGAGAGGGAAATCCCTTAAAAAGAAAACAGGTTAGAGAATTAAGAGAATAAAAAATAAGCAAAAAACCTTTCCCATCATAGTTTTATTATTTCATTCCTAATTCCTAATTATTCTATTTTTTTTCTTTTCCTATAAGCCTTCCTACAAATCTTCTAGAAACTTGCCACCCAAAGGATACTCTGCAAACTTAGATGAAAGTTTTTTGGCAATTAAAAATAGCAGTTCTTTCCCCAAACATATCAAATCAGAATCTGCATTTTAACAAAATCCCCAGGTAATGTTGGTATAAATTTGGAGAAGTTTTAACAGTTGCTTCTAGAGTCTTAACTCGGTTTTCTACAATGATAACCGTATTTGTTTATTTTAAAATTTGAGGAGGGAATTTTTCTAAGGACTCTTTCTTGTTGAGTCTCTTATTTTGGAAACTTCTCTTGGTTTAAGTAGACAAGATCTTTCAGGATCTCATGGAGTACGTGCCTTAGAGTGATTTGAATCACTCTCTTGTTCTCTGTTAAACTGGTTCCAAACAGGGCCCCTATTGAGACTGTACAGTCAAGTGGATCTGTGTTCCTCTTCTTGGAGCTCTTCAAGGAGACAAAACATAAAGTGACAGTGGATTATTATTAATAGAACATAGTGTAACATAATACTTGCATTATTGTGATAAAACATTCTTATTAAGATAATGTACTGATTTTTATTATGGACAGCATCTCCTGAATCTCTATTTTGTTCTAGGTCCTATAATAAGTATTTTGTATGCACAATTTTATTTCATCTTCAAACGCACACACAGATTTCATGAATTTGGCATCATCATCATTATACTCATTTTATAGGTACAATGTAAGTTCTTAGAGTGATTTTAAAAGTGTACCCAAAGTTTGCACTCTATGTGGTGATATCACCCAGGGTTTTAAGGGGAATCCTTGTGGGTGAATTTGGGACTTACAATAATCTATTTCTATAATGTCAAGGTGAAAATCAATCCCTAATTGAATATCTCCTCTTCTCTCTTGTGTCTTTCTTCCTTTCCTTTTTTCTTCTCTTTCTCTCTACCCTCCTCCTTTCCTCTCTTTCTTTCCCTCCCCCTTTCCTCCTTCCTTCCTTCCCTCCCTTCCTCCCTCCCTTCACTCACTCACTCCTTTCTTTCTTTCTTTCTTTCTTTCTTTCTTTCTTTCTTTCTTTCTTTCTTTCTTTCTTTCTTTCTTTCTTTCTTTCTTTCTTTCTTTCTCTTTACTGGGAATTGCACCCAGAGTCTTGTGCATGATAGACAAGCACCTAGCTCTAAGTTACATTCCCAGCCTTTTCATTTTATTTTTAGGCAGGATATTGCTAAGTTCAGGTTTGCCTCAAATATAATCCTCCTGCCTCAGCCTCACAAGTAGCTGGGATTGTATGCACCACTGAGCCCAGCATGAGATCATCTTCCTAAAAACATAAAAGTATAAGCCAGACAGAAAAGAATAAATATTCTATGAATCCCCTTAAATGAGGTATCTGGAGTATTCAAATGCACAGACAGAAAGTAGAACAATGGTTACCAAAGACTTGGAGGAAAGGGGAAGGGAAGTTAGTGTTTCATGGATACAGAGTTTCAATTTGGGAAGAATAAAAATTCTGGATATAGATTGTGATTATGGTTGCACAACAATGTGAATATATTGAATGCCACTGAACAGCACATTGAAAATGGTTAAAATGGTATATTTTATGCATATTTCACCACCATAATTCTGTTTAGAAAAAAGCACCAGAGAGCTCACAGGCTAGTGAGGCCTGCCTAGGATCAGGGAGTGGAGCAGGTTCAGAGGAATCACTTAGTAGTTGGAGTCTATGTATTTAGGGCAAGTTCTTCTCTAGAAGTATTTACTGATCTGAAAGAGGCTGAACAGTGCTTTTGGAAAGCTCAATTGCCTGGTTCTATTACAATTACACTATCATACCTAGATAGCCAATTTATGTGCTTGTGTGTGTGCACACACATGTACCAGGAATAGAATCTGGGGTTATATGCATGCTATGCAAGCATTCTACCACTGAGCTACTATCCCCCATCCTCTAGAAAGTCAATCTTTAAAATTGCAGTAACAATGATAACTAAATAAATATCTTTCCTGGGTTTGATAAGATGACAATATTCTCTTACCAACTCTGTCATGGACACAAGTGTTCCTTTGATTATGACAAACTCCAGCTTGTGTCACTACCATTCACCAGGCCATTAAAGGAAACTGTTAAAAGTCCTTAAGAAATCTGGGAAGTGACAGCTTATTCTATAAAACTTTATTGTTCCAGACACTAGGTTAACTATGCAGGAGTACCTTAGGGAAAAAATCCTATACTTTTATAATTATAATCTATTTATGTCAAAATATATTCTATTGTCATGTATAACTAAAAAGATTCCATTAAAAAATATAAATAAATAAACAAATTGATGAAATGCCTTCCAATGCAATGCTTGCAACAGACTGAAAAAATCACAGGTGTAAACTAAGAAAACATAATATGGATTAGGATCCATGTCTTCCTAGGGGAAACAATGGTTTTTATTGGAGGAGAGACTTTGAAAAAAACACAAATGACCTCATGTGTATATTAGTGAACAGGAAGTCCTTGAGTGTCTGTCTTAAGCAGCACCCCTGAAATAAATGGTCTCTAGTCTTTTGTTAGTCCTGTGCATTTCCATTCAAGAGTCAAAATTTCAGGCACTAAATGTGTATGGAAAAGATCTGATGGAAAGATCCTTCAACAATTCTTTAAATTTAATATTGCACAAAGGCTAGGCTTATGGTTTTACTGCCCTGAACCCAGATCATGTGCACCAGGTAAAGGAAGTAGTTTTCACAAAGCAAATAACAGAATGGTTAGGAATGGAAAATGGGTGTAGACCAGCCATGATGTTGAGATTCTCATCTTTATCTTGACCTTTGTGGTTCCAATTTAGCTAAGCCTAGAATCTCAGAAAAATTGTTATAGGGACCTATTCCTTAGTTTGAAGCAAGAAAATTAGTGAAATGGGGAATATTTAGTTGAGATTTTAAAATAAGCAGTCTCTCACAGTCAAAAAATATTTCAGAAAACTCAGATTATAGTTTCAAGTTACAGTTCCCTCATGTCACAAGAGCTTGGAAACAGCAAAGAGAAAAATTTAAAAATTGCAACAGTTTCTACGAAATGCTTCCTCAGGCAATAGTAAAGGAAAACAGGAAGTACTATTAACAACCCGAAGAATAGATAACACTCTACCTTAACCCCATTATGAGGATTTACACATTTCCAATATTTCTCATTGTCTCAGTTTTTTGCATGTGTGTGTGCGCGCACACACACACACACACACACACACAAGCTCTAAAACAGTCTTGGCAGGAATTCTTAAGTCTGTGAATAAAGGTAATCTAGTCACTGTTCTGAGCTCTGTGCTCCATAATGTGCAGAGGGAGATCCTAGGTCAAAGGGAACAACCAGTTCAGTTGAATATTGTGGACCTTCCTTCTCCAGCGCATCCCTCTAGAGACATACAGTCTCATGCTTTGGGAATGGAGGCCTTCCCAGCCAATGTTCTTTGTCATCTCATTAGCCAGGACCAGGTCCTATGCCAAGAAGATTGAGACAAATCACATGTCAAGGAATGAGGTTACCCTGAGACTGGTGTGGACAAATCAGCCCCTGTGGTGGGTAAGGGGACTCATCCTCCCTGAGATCAAAGGATCTCCACCTGCAGTCTAATAAATTATGGTTCCATTAGTGAGAAAACAAGAGAGGTGAGAAGAGAAACAGCCACTGGGTGGGCCACCAAGAGTGGCTTGGGATAGTCTTAAGCCATCCCCCAAACTCACCCCAGTTTCCTGTCCTCCCACCTTGCTTCAGTTCCTGGCTGTCTCCTCCTCTCCACCTCCCCACAACTACTAGTCAGTTATGATGTTTTCTCCTCAGCTCCCTCACTTATCTCACCTGGTGGGCACCTAATCACCTGTAAAAGTTAAGCAGCATTTTCTCAGATGCCTCTTCTGATTCACTGGGTCTGGAACAGGCCTAAGAATTTGCATTTCTAGTAAGTTCCCAGGTAACACTGCTGCTGCTGGTCTGGGAACTACAGTCTGAGAACTGCGGCTCTAAGTACGTGTCATTCTCTAATTTGATACTTTCTCTCCCTATAAAATACCATACTCTTCAGGTAGGGACATGTCAGACTGAGTTGACATCACAGCACCCAGCATAGAACCTGCCACACAGTGGGATCCCACCAAGTTTAATAATTTATATTCCACTCTGTTTGTCTTTGCTGGAATCCTCGGCTCATTGGTTCTTCTTAAACTAGCATAATCTTCAGTAAAGAGATTCTTCTCCAGCCATTTCATCTATTTTTTTCTTCTTCACAATTCAGATAGTTGTTGAGGCTTTAGGAAATTTGAATGCCAATCTCACTGCTCCTAGAAGAGGGTCTTTAGGAAATAATGGCCTCTCAGGGCCAGACCTGTAGACCTAGTACAAATCCTGGCTCCTACATCTACAAGTTGTATAACTTTTGGGAACTCACAGCTCAGCCTCAGTTTTATCATCTATAAAATGAATATAATAATACCGTACTTCATGGAACTGTTAGGAATTTTAAATGATGATATATTTATGAGAAATGAATGTAATGCCTGATATTTAATATAGTGTAGTTGCTAGTATTATCATTATTATTCATTTAATTAGTTTATTCTCCCTCTGTTTTCATAAGCCCATTTTTTCCCTGCCTCACTGAGACCATAAGGATATTTGGGCTCTGAAATTTATCTTAAGAGAATTCTTCATGCCAGGCATGGTGTTGCACACCTGTAATCTGAATGACTCAGGTGGCTGAGACAGGAGACAGGAGGATTGCAAGTTCAAAGTCAGCCTCAGTAATTTAGCAAGGCCCTCAGCAACTTAGTGAAAACCTATTTCAAAATAAAGCATAAATAAGGGCTGGGGATGTAACTCAGTGGTTAAGCACCCCTGGGTTAAATCCCCTGCATCCCCCCCCAAAAAAATCCTTCATATTTCTCCACTTTAGATTGGTTTCTTACTGACTACAGGCTCCATCTTGCTTTGGCACAAGCTGGACAGGACTGAGATCCTGGCATCTCCAATCTGGCCATGGAGTAAGGGCAGTATCTCAATCTGGGACATGAAGCTCAGCTGCCCCAATTTCAATCTTGCTGTCCTGGGATGACTGCTAGTATCTGTGGCTCCTCATTCCCTCCCTTGATTCTGGGTTAGGCTGGACTTCTGGGGCCAAGGTGGGCCTGGGGCCCAGGGCAGGGCTGCTGGGCCCACACTGGGAGATGGACATCCAGGTCTCAGCTCTGGCACAATGTTCTTCTCACATGGGGATTGGGAGGAGGAGCTCCTTCGTAAGGGAGGAGTCACATGGTGATATTGCAACCTTAGGGGTGATGATGGAAGTTCCACATGGAGAAAGCCAGGGAGAAGAGGACTGAGTCTCCTGGCTATTGGTCTTTAACCAGCCCTCTTGGGTCTTTCCCTGAGTAGGAAGCTGAGGAGTGACAGCATTACCCTCTGAGCCTGGTGGGTTAGCACAGACAGCCACCACACTGAGGACTGTCAATTTTAGTTCCAGGATCCCTTACACCTTCATTCCTACTCTCTCACTCTGTCTCTTTAGCAGGGCAAGGGAGGGGAAGCCAGGTTGGCCAAGGGCTGAGGGGTCCTCATGGGGCCAGGGATTGCAGAGGCTGCTCTAGCTCCCCATGGAGTTTCCTGGTTAATTAATTAGTGGGTGACCCCCTCTGCTCTGACCTGCCTGCACCCCTCCCACCTTTGACTGTGGAGCCAAGTCTTCCTCTTCAGGGTACACCTGCCATAACTCCCCCCACTCAGCTGCAAGGAGACCAGCTCTAGGTCTATGTTCTGGTGGCCAGAGCCTGATTGTGTCCACAGGTGAGATGATGTGCAGGGGACTTATTGGCAGGGAGTAGAATAATCAGAGGAGAAAGGCAAGGTAGGTAGGTCAAATGCCCGAGGGAGGGAGTTAAATAAGTACCTGCCCACGTGCGGCAGACAGCACAGGGAAGTGGCTAACCACAGGTGGGATTTAGAACCTGGAACTGGAATCCTGGCTCATCCCCTGATTGCTGAATGGCTTCAGGCACAGTCTTCTCCAGGTGCTGCTTTCCCAGCTTGTGACATGGTATTGGGTGAAATGATATCTAAGAATCATTACCAATTGCCTGCTATCAAGACAGGAAGGGGAACTCCTTGATGATGTCTTACTCATCTCTGAATGTCCCTCCCCTGCCTTCTGCTCCAGTGCCTGCCTAACACGGAGTAGACACAATAGGTAAGATGGTTGAATAGATTGTTGAAGAGAAATGAGTGAGATGTTGGCAGAGAGAATTAGAGGAGGGGAGGAGATCTTTGGAATAGAAAAATCCATTTTGGGTCAAAACTGTCATCAAGGAGAAAGTTATTTTGCACTCCATTGAGAGACAAATCTGGACTATTTAGGAAGAGACTGGATTCATGGAATTGGATAGAAGCCCCCAGGACTGAGAGTGCAGGGGCCAGTGATGGTCTCCCCTGTGCACCATTGCCCACTACCTCTCTAATAAGGCAGACAGACCTGAGCAAGGGTGGGAGGTGGGGAGGGAGCAGCCAGCAGGCGTTTATGTGTGAACCTGTGTTGAGTCCCACTATGTCTGGAAGGACCCACTGAGGTCTCTGTGTCTCTGTCATTTATGTGAGTGTGGGGGGATCTGTGTGTACATCTTCATATGTAAGTGGCACATGTGCTGGGTTTCCTGTAGTGCATGGATCATGTCTGTGTCTGTGTGTTAGTGACTATGACTGTCCGTGTGTGCTTGCATGTGTGTGTGTTCCTGTCCTAGTGAGTGTGAGTGCATGTCTGGCATGCCCATGTATCTGAGTGTATCAAGATATCCCTGCACCTTTGTGCAGGTGTGTGCCCTGCGTACTTCTGTGTCTTGGTGTATCTGAGTGACATTGTCTGCAGTAGGGTTTAGGGCAGCAACTTGTGTGGGAGACACGGCACTGGTTCTACATCTGTCTGATGCATCCCTGCTTCATTTTTCTATTTTAAGTGAGTCCTTCCTACCTACTTCAAAGCAGCACCTGTAATATCTGGGCCTCAGGAAAAGGGCCCTGCATCAACAGAAGCAGGTCAGTACCCAGAACTCTATCACACTCGTCCTTTACTTCAGTTGCTCAGTCCTGTGCCGGACATTTCAGGGGGAACTGACATAAATCCAGTGAACCTATCTCCCCATCCCTGAAAGTAGTTAGGAGGTGGGGGGTTTGACATTTAATAAGCACCTACGATTTGCTGAATTTTGCTTCAAACACTATACCATGAAGAGGGCATAATGATCCATTTTTAGAGAAAAAAAATGTAGCTCAAAGATTTTATGTAACCTCTTAAACTTCCCTTGTAATTTCCTTTGCACATGCTATTTATTCTCTATAAAATTATCTTCCACCCTTGTCTGTCCAGTGAACACCTTCTAGCTAGCCCTGCTCAAGTGCCACCTCTTCTCTGGAGCCTTCCCTGATGGTTGAGAGATTTAGGGCAAAGCTCTGTGTGAGACCAAGGGTCAGATGTGAAAGGATAACTAAATATTTGTTGTCAGAAGCCTCATCATTTAGTGCAAAGATGAGCATCATGGCAGAAGAAGTCACTTTAGTGTCAGCAAAGGAGGGCTGAGTTCCAAATGAGAGTTACAAGAGATAGAGGAGAGAAGCAGAGGTGGAGACTGCAGAGTCTAGAAAGGGCATGGGGCTTCTGGGAGGAAGTAGAACCAGAGTTGGATATTGGAATAGGGTAAGAAAAAACATTCCAGGAAGGGTAGAGAGGGCAGGGGAGGCATGTGAGAAAGCTGTTAGTGGTAGCACAAAGGCCAGCCTGGCTGGGGTCAGGGGAAGCAGAAGCCTATGGAAGCAGTTGGGGGGAAGACTAGAGAGAATATCGGGAGCCATGTTGGAAGGCCTTGGACACTGGGCTGAGCAGTCTGCACTGAATCCAACAGGCAGCACGGAGACCGGCTGGGCAGTAAGCTGAGCGGGAAGAGCATGGCTCAGGAATTCCCAGGGCCCTTGTAATTCTGTCTGTCTACCTCTCTCTACATAGTACCATTGTCCCAACCCACAGGAAACACACTAAGTCTCTAGACTGAGATGGATGATCACCATCTTCCTCCAACTGGGGACCTCTGGCCAGGAGAGAGACCAGCTCACATACTCTGCAGAAGGGGTTGAGGTGTGGCATGCTGCCTTTCAGGTAAGAGAACCTAATATTTCTCTGCTATCTTCTTACCTTGTATCCTGTCTCCCCCACCCCACCCATCTCTATCTTCTCTGCATTAAGTATTAATGGAAAAAGCCACATTTTAGCTCCAACTCTCCCACACATATGAAAAAACTATCTTCCTTCTCTTTCATGTTCTCTTTCCCCAACCTGCCCTGCCCTTTCTATTCCCAAGATATCTTCTACTCATTCTTACAAACTTAATTTGAGCCTCATCTCTTCTGTGGGATCTTTTCCATATCAGCCAGGCAGAGAAAATCACCCTTAGTTTGCTCATACAATTAGTGTAGTGCTTATTACATTGTGCATAGCTGGAGGTCAAGGACAATGGCTGCCTTACCTCTGTAGCCCCAGAGCCCACAATGTCTTCCCCCAGCAAGCACTCAATAAATAGGCAGGAATGGTAAGCTCGAGCCATTTTATTGCCTCAGGAAACTCTACACAGACCAACCCCACCTTGAACACCGTGCCCAATTAGTGTTAAGAAAACATTGACAAAGGAAATAATGAATGAAAAAGGACCTGGAAATTAGGTCCCATGAGAAAGGATCTAAGGCTCCAGTAATCTTCAGGTTGAAGAAAATGTCTCTAGACCTAGAATAGGTTCCTTTGATTGCTATGCAAAAACAAACAACCTCCCCCCACCAATAAAAAAAAAAAGCTGAGAAAGTAGACTGGGTATATGTTGTTCCTAGAGGCCAAAATTGTGGCCATTTGTTGCAGAAAAGCAGATTTTAGTTGAGATTAAGAAAAACAACTAAATATTTAAAGCCCTCCAATACTGGACTGAATCATCCCAAGAAGCCATAGAAAAAAGCCAGTGCATTTATGTATGGCAGAAAGGAAACCAAGACCTATCAGCATCCATTCTCTGTTACTCCTTTTATGTACATTACCTCACTTAATCTTGGCATCAAGATTAAGCAGGAATCAAGATCCTCATTTTACAATGGAGATTAAATGAAGGAGAATCCAAGTTTACACAGCAGTCAGGATGAAAGCTTATGTAGCTGTGACTTACAGCCAATGCTCTTTCTGCAGCATCACACAGCTGCCTGGGGGCGGGGGTGGGAAGTGAAGGTCAAGGGCTCTGTCAAGGAGAATAGTGCACTGAAATAAAAGTGGATGGATTTGAGGAGTGCCAGAGACCAGCTCTTCCATGTTCCTATTCTATGATGGGCCAAGGAGTAAGGTTTGCAGGAACTAAGGAGGTAGATTCTCTGGGACAGCTAATGGGTGATAATGACAGAGAAGCAGAAAAATGAAAACAGGATACATCTGTGGCTTGTCCTGGAAGTTGACAGGTGATATATGACTATTGGACTTTCCCCATCATCCTCTCTTCATTTCTGTTTTCCACTCATTGTTCTTCAAAAGAGCTTCATTCAACAAATAATTTTGGATAAATTTTGTATACAGCTCACTGGACAAGGCAGGGAGATACAGCTTCTTCTTGTGAAGAGCTTTTTTGTTAGGAGCTGACTTGGTCCATTCTCTGGGATCTCATCAAAGCCTGGCCAGTTTTCCTGGCAAAGGGTGGACAGCTTAGCTTAGTAGGAGAACACTTGTAGAGACTTTGGTGCAGCGAAAAGTGTGGTCTTTTAGGGAAGAGATTGAATGGGAGACAAAATAAGTGCATTATTTCTGAAATTACTGGAGCCATTGGCTGAGAAATATAACTGTACAACTGATTTTTTTTAATTTTTATTGTTGGTTGTTCAAAACATTACATAGTTCTTGATATATCATATTTCACACTTTGATTCAAGTGGGTTATGAACTCCCATTTTTACCCTGTATACAGATTGCAGAATCACATCAGTTACACTTCCATTGATTTACACATTGCCATACTAGTGTCTGTTGTATTCTGCTGCCTTTCCTATCCTCTATGTACAACTGATTTTATGCACTGAGATAAGAGCAAGAATAAGCTTTGTCCAGGGTCTCAGTGTCATAATGTGGATGCTTCACCATCTCCAGTCCATGCCGCCTCTACCAACAACTCCACACAATCTCTTCCCACTCTCAGGAATACCCCCTCCTCCTACACCAGAGCATGTCTCTTTGGTGAACTTCTATTCATTCTTCAAGGCCCGATTCAAATCCTACACCTTTTTTAAAAATCCTTCCCAAATTCCTCCAAGAAGAATAATTTACTCCCACATGGTTCATAAAATTAAAAACATACTAAGACACTCTGCATGTTGCTCCAGATCTAACTTTTTGAGGATAGAAGCTGATATCCTTTCATCTCCCTGTCTCCCACAGTATCCTATATGGGGGTCAACAAATCATGTCTGACAGCACAATTCCAGCCTTCCACCTGTTTTATAAATAAAGTGTTATTGCAACCTAGCCATGGCCATTCACTTACTCATTGTGGGTCACTGCTTTTGCACCACAAAGGCAGAGTGGTATGGTTGCAACAGAAAACATATGGCCCACAAGCCTACAGAAGAAGTTGGTCAATTCATGAATTAGCATAATTCATGAATGGCAAATGCAGCAAGGTGTTTTGTGAAGAGATTTAGAGTGGTATTTAGATGGCCTGGGTCCTAACTCATTTTGACTAAATAGTGATGATGATGATGATAGATTGATGATGAGTTGACAGTTAAAAGTTATAAGACTTATTATGTGTCAGGCACTGTGCTACTAATTTTAAACTTACTATTCACTTAACCCATGGATAAAAACTAGTATTTTTCTCATTAAAGAAGAAGAAACTGAGACTCAAAGAGGACATACTACCTTAGCAGTAAAGTGAGGACTCAAAATCAGGTATCACTTACAACAAAACTTGAGACTCAACCATTACCTTAGAACACCCTTGTGAAATTCAGTTTCTTCATAAAATTAGGATCATTCAACGAGCAATGTGGTTTTCAATTTTTTTAGCAAGCAGAAATCTATATTATCAAAATGTTTGTAAATACTGCAAGGTGGATGTGTATAAAAATTTACATATGGAACCTCAACATGCAGAAAGTCCACCTGGGGTTCCTCGGATTTCGGGCCTGCTGACTCCTCACTCCTCAGCATTCCTACTTGGCTTGGAGTATGGCTCTGGTCAACCTCACATCCGGCCCAGATTTCCTCCTCCTTGGCCTGATGGATGACACAGTTGCCCATCCAGTGTTGTTCCTGCTCTTCCTCAGCGTCTATCTGCTCAACGCCATGGGCAACCTGAGCATGGTGGTACTGGTGAGGTCCGATGGGGCTCTGTGCTCCCCTATGTATTACTTCTTGGGTCACCTGAGCTTTGTGGATGCCTGCTTTACCATGGTCACAGTCCCCCGACTGCTGGTCAGCATGCTCCACCCAGCTCAGGCCATATCCTTCCAAGCATGCTTTGCCCAAATGTACTTCTTCCTGGCTCTGGGCGTCACGGAGAGCTATCTCCTGGTGGCCATGTCGTACCACCGCGCGGTGGCGGTCTGCCGGCCACTGCACTACACCGCGGTCATGACACCCTGGCGCTGCGCCAGTGGGTGCGTCCTGGGCAGTGTCCCACCTGCACTCGCTGCTCCACACCATGCTCATCTCCACGCTCTCCTACCCCCACTCTGCCCCCGTGTGTCACTTTTTTTGTGATGCTACAGTTTTGCTGAGCTTGGCGACCTCGGACACATCCTCCGCGGAGATTGCCATCTTCTCCGAAGGCCAGGCGGTGGTGCTGACCCCACTGATTCTCGTGTCGCTTTCCTATGCTCACATCCTGGACGCGGTGCTTCGAGTGCTGTCGGCAGGAGGCAGTCGCAGTGCCTTCTCCACCTGGGGGGCCCACCTGGTGGTGGTGTCGCTTTTCTTTGGCTCTGTCCTGTTTGTATATTTCCGACCTTCATCTGCCTACTCCGTGCGTTACAACCGCCTGGCCAGCATGGTGTATGCAGTGGTCACACCGACCTTGAACCCGTTCATCTACAGCCTTCCAACAAAGAGGTCAAAGGCGCTCTAAAAAGAGGGCTCAGATGCTGAGGTGCGCCCCAAAAGGCGTAAGGACAGGTCTGGGTTCACCAGTATTTTAGTAATAATAACAATTACCAAAAACATTTTTTAAAAAGTTTCTCAATTTTGATCCTATGATATCTTATTTTTTGTTAAATAAAAAATTAGATGAAGTAAATATGACGTGAATTATAGTGGTGGGTACATAGCAGTAAGTCCAATCCATTCAGTGTTGCCTGAGTGCTTGTACTAGACTTTAAAAACTTGGGGGCAACAAATGAAGGTATGGCAAAGAAATTTGACCTGTTTGTGGAAAATGGAAAGAAGAGTGTGACACAGCAAAGAGGGGTGGAGAAGAATGTTGGCAAGCAGGGGAGGTCTGAGAAGGAGGTTTTTCCACATTTTTTTTTTTTGGTGGTACATTAGAGTTACACATGACCATAGGGTTTGTTGTTACATGTTCATAAATGCACACAGTATAACAAAGTAATTTGGCCAGTATCATACCAGCACTTCTCCCCTCCCTCCTTACCTCCCATCCACTAGTCCTTTCCTTTTGATTTTCATGAGATTTCCACCCCATCCTCTTTTATTTTGCTGTTTCCTTTCTAGCTTCCACAAATGAGAGAAAACATATGACCCTTGATCTTCTGAGTTAGGCTTATTTCATTTAACATAATGGTCTCTATTTACATTCATTTTCCTGCAAATAAGATAATTTCATTTTTCTTTACAGCTGGATAAAACTCTATTATGTATATGTACCACATTTTCTTTACCCATTTATCTGTTGATGGTCACCTAGGCTGGTTCCATAGTTTGGCTATTGTGAATTTTCTCTTTGAAGGGTTTTAAGGAGGTTTTGTTGAATGTACTATAATGTTATCTACAGTCCTGCGGACTCCTCCCTGGGAAACTTCAGTGAAGATCTAGTTATTTTAAAAATGTTTTTAAATTTTAAAATTTTACCCCCTATGTACTACATCAACCATTTTCATTGTGGAAATTCAAAAATAAAGATAAAGATAAAAATTCTTCTTTACCCACTCAAATCAACCTACACTGTCATCCAAGTTGTCCCTTCAATCACTCTCAGTCTCTTATTTGAAACATAAATAGTAACTTCCACTATATACTATTTTGCAATTTCCTTTTTTTGCATAAAACAAGACATCTAAAAGATCTTGTTGCTACAAATAGAATGTATTCAATTTTAATCTCAGCTACAGAATCCTAGATCCTATAGATCTTCTGTGGATTATTTACTCATTTCCTTATCAGTAAGTATTGTAATAAATATTTAAAACTGTTTTTCCAATTTTTCAGTATTATAAAGATATAATGGACATTCTTGCAAAAAATAAATAAAAGTCAACATTTAGTGAGGAATTAATTATGACAAGCACAGTCCTAAGTATTTTCTGAATATGTTTCAATCCACAGAGGTTTCCATAAGGAAGGCACCATTTCTTCCCCATAGTACAAGAGTGAAAACACACTGAGAGACACCAAGTAACTGTCCCAAAGTTGTCAGTCTAAGTCCTTTAGCTCCTTCAATAATTTCTAGTCTATTTGATCTTTTTCATTATATTGAGAAGCTTTTTTTTTTAAGAGAAAGAGAGAGAGAGAATTTTTTAATATTTATTTTTTAGTTTTTGGTGGACACAATATCTTTCATTTTATTTTTATGTGGTGCTGAGGATCGAACCCAGCGCCCTGTGCATGCCAGGCAAGCACACTACCGCTTGAGCCACATCCCCAGCCCAAGAAGCTTTTCATAATATATAAATTCTTGGAGTACAATTACGGCCACCTTTTTTTCTTTTTCTTTTTATGTTATTCAATTTAATTATTTCTATTTCTTTTTTCCTTTATAATTTTTTTGATCAGCATGCATTAGCTTTACATATTAATGGGATTTAGTGTGACATTTCAATGCACGCATACAGTATGCACTGACCAAGTCCACCCCCTTCCCACTCTTAATTATTGAATTCCCTCATTTGCTCTTTACTTGGCTCCATTTCTATTCTTAGTGTTATTTATTTATGCCTTTTCTCTGCTTTGTCTTGTTTTGCATGTTGAAGTTTTCCCTGTGAGGTTAACCTTTTCAAAGAATATTTAACTTAACTTATGCTAATTCTATTGGTTTTTAGTTTTCAGCACCATTTGATTTTTTGGCTTTCACAGTTAGTAATCCCTTCCTCTTATTTTCTCCATGTTGTGGTACTTTTTCTATATTCTTGAGGTTTATGTATCATCTTGACTTTAGGAATCAATGATGCCATTTTTGGATGTGACATCTCTTAGCATGGACAATCCAGGTCTGTTCTTTGGGGGGTAGAGCTGAAGGCCTTCTGGGTCTCACTAGTCCTGCTGATCCTCCTAGAGTAGTAGTTATATTTTATGTATAACTATGTGGCTTGGACTGCCTCTAAGGTGTGGATGACATAAATCCTAAACCAACATGAGGGCATTTGTCCTGGTTCTTAGGAGGAAGTATTTCCTTCCCCTTCATTCCTTAGCCGCAAAGGTCAGCTTCTTTCTCATCTCTTGCTGCTAGGTAGGAAGTTTTAGGAGAACATTCTCATTGAATTTGCAGTCTTGGAAATCCAGAATCCATGTGTGCTTCCAATTCTAGTCTCCAGTCCTATGTATCTCGTAAGTTTATGTCCTCTGCCCTGTAGCACTCAGGCTGCCAGGATCTTACAAGTGGCAGCCATGCCCAAGGCTGCATGCAGTGTTGGCTTCGGAGCCCACCATCCCTTAACCAGCTTCCTCCTTTCTGGATCCTGGAGGTGTCCTGTCCTTTTGGACAGCCCAGACATGAAGTTTCATGTGTTTAGTTCCTAAAAGCAGAGGATTTTCAGGGTTGCTACTTCAGTTTTGCTAGAACCTGAAACACTCACTGGCGCTTCCAAAGCAGAGGAATTTATTTATTCAGAGTCTCCATGACTGCCTTATTGGACTAGAGGCTGCTTTGTGTGTGCGGAGCATCTTCATCATTGACTAAGTCAAGTCTCACGCTGTAAAAACTGTGTCAGCTTGCTGGGTGCTTGTAATCCCAGCAACTTGGGGAGGCTGAAGGAGGAGGATGCAAGTTCTAGGCCATTCTCAGAAACTTAGTGAGACTCTGTCTCAAAATATAATAAAAAGGGCTGAGGGTGTAGCTCAGTGGTAGAGTTCCCCTGGGCTCAATCCCCATTACCAGAAAAAAAAATATTATATAAAAATTTAAAAGATAAATCATGCATCAACAAGACACATGACTGAGCAAGAGCAATCATTTGGTGGAACTGCTGTCATTCCCATTTTATTAATAAGCAAGTGGAGGCCCAGATAAACGAGGACTCTTGCCTAAAGGTACAGGGCGAAGTGTTGCTGTAGGCTCTGAGCCCTCTTCCCTCCTCTTTGACAGCATCCCCAATACCCGTGGGGAGATGGTCACTGCCAGACTGTCAGGATATGTGTCAGTGTGCTGAGCACCAGCCCTGCAGAGCCGTCCACAGGTGAACAGCCACAAGTATGGACACTGGAATTAGCAGATTCCATGTGGCCACTGACTTGCATCCCTCTCATGCCCAGGAGCCTGAGGAGTACTCCACCTTTCAGACTTGAGCTGGCCAAGGTTGAGTCACTTGGGTGGGCTTCAGAGGCAGTCCCCGTGCACTCCTGCAGCAGGCCTGGGCAAAGCTGCACAGGTCTCAGCAAGAAACATTAATGAACAGAGCCTGGGTTGAAGCCCAAATTAAAATGGCAGTGACACTTGGTTCTGTCACCACATGTAGTCACTGCACAGTGGCTGACAGGAGAGGTATGCAGACCTCCAAGGACTCAGCAAATGGGAAGCCACTAACAGGACTAACACTTGTCCAAAGGTGGTCACCAACATGGGCCACCAGCCTGGGAGAGGGCCACACTTACCCCCGACACAGGCTCCAGCCACCATGACATTAAGATGCAATGTCTTCCTGGCAGAATAAGGTGACTATGACATATGTCTTTATGACTCCCCCTCTGAGGAGCCCTTCCCAAGGCTGCGCCAATTTTCACACCTGATGCCAATTTCACACCTGCACCAATTTTCACACCTGATGCAGCCGCCAAGTGAGGCGGTCAGGGTCTGTGAGTTGGGTCCCGCATCCACACCCTGCCTCCTCCTCCCAGCAAGGCTCCGTTTTATGACTAAAATTAAGTTTTTATCCACTTCCTGTAAGAGACCACTTATGGAGCTGGCTTCTTCAGATGCCCCTTTCAGGATACAGGGAGCCCACTAGGGGCTCCCCGGGATTCCCATCACCCTGCCTGCGCCCAACACCACTCCACTGTCTCTGCCAGGAGCTTCAGCCTCCCTCACCCATCCCCAAATCTGTGCCTTACCCCTCCTCAGCCTGCACTGTCTTCCTGCACTCTGGCTGTGGAGTCTGCTGAGTCACCACTCTGAGGTCCAGAAGGCACTGGCCGGTGACTGTGCAGACCCTAGTGCTGGGGCAGGTTGGGGGGATTACTGGTGAAATCTGCCCGCCTTCTCTTCTACCAAGTGACTCTTCATAGTTTCCAAAGAAATCTCAGGTGTTGGAGAAAGCTGTTGTAGATGGCTATGATGGGCAGCTGGCACTTTTAAATTAATTAATTAATTAATTTTAATTAGGTATATATAACAGCAGAATGCATTTTGATTCATTGTACACAATTGAAACAATTTTCATTTCTCTATTTGTACATCAGGTAGTGCCGTACCATATGTGCTGTCATACAAGTACCTAGGGTAATAATGTCCATCTCATTCCGCAGTCTTTCCTGCCTCCATATTCCCTCCCTTTCCCTCCTTTCCCTTTGCCCAATCAAAGTTCCTCCATTTTTCTCATGCCCCCCCCCCGCCCCATTATGGATTAGCATCCACTTATCATAAAGAACATTTGGCCTTTGTTTTGGGGGGATTGGCTTACTTTGCTTAGCATGATATTCTCCAGCTCCATCCATTTACCTGCAAATGCGATAATTTTATTCTCTTTTAATGCCAAGTAATATTCCATTGTGTATATATACCACAGTTTCTTTATCCATTATTTATCTACTGAAGAATATCTAAGTTGGTTCCATAGTTTAGCTATTATGATTTGAGCTTCTATAAACATTGATATGGCTGCATTAATATAGTATGCTGATTTTAGGTCCTTTGGGTATAGACCAAGGAATGGGATAGCTAAATAAAATGGTGGTTCCATTCCAACTTTTCTAAGGAATCTCCATACTGCTTTCCAGATTTGGTGCTTCAATTTGCAGTCCCACCAGCAACATATGAGTGTGGCTTTGCCCCCTCATCCTCACCAACACTTGTTGTTTGTATTCTTGATAACTGTTGTTCTGACTGGTGAGATGATATCTTAGAGTAATTTTGATTTGTATTTCTCTAATTGCTAGAGATGTTGAACATTTTTTCATATATTTGTTAATCGATTATATATCTTCTTCTAAGATGTATCTGTTCAGCTGGCACTTTTATTGGATCAATTCCATACATAGCTGAAAAAACTAACTTCCTCCTGCTTCAACAGTCAGAACCTATGATACATAATACCAGCTTTTCTGTTGTATCAGCTGACAGCATGGTCACCCCAGCCAGTCTCCAGCAGGCTGCCTCCTGGAGGTTACTTCTTTGTCCACCAGCAAGAGATGGTCCCTAAAGTGCAGGGCTCTTGATAACTGTCCAGATGCCTCTACTTTAAAGATCCTGTTTCTGGAAGATGTACATATTTGCAGGGGAAAAGTTTGACTTGAGTCTCAAAAGAGATGTTGGACTCAGACTTTTGGGCAATGCTGGGACTATTTAGACTATGGGGACTCTTGGAAATGGACTGAATGTGTTTTGTATTGGGAAGTTGGCATGAGCTTCTGGGTGCCAGAGCAGAATGTTATGATTTAGATAGGAGATGTCTCCCAAAAGCTTAAGTATAAAATGATGAAAGAATTTTCAGAGATGAAATGGTTAAATGGTGAGAATTGTGACCCATTCAGTGGATTCATCCACTCATATGGATTAACTGAGCAGTAACTCTGGGCAGGTAGGATTCCTTGAATGAGGTAGGTCACTGGGGGCATGGCTTTGGGGTTTATATTTTTTCTCTGGTGAAATGAGCTCTCTCTGCTTCTGACTGCCATGTCAGAGCTGCTTTCCTCTGCCACACCTTCAGCCATGAGATTCTGCCTCACTGTCAGCCCAGAGGGATGGAGTCAGCTGGTCAGAGAATTAACCTCTGCAAACATGAACCAAAATAAACTTTTCTTCCTATAAGGTGTTCCTGTCAGATCTTTTAGTGACAGTAAAAGCTAAACAAAACATAAGGTATTATCATTATTTTATAAATGACATAATGGTAGTGTTTGTGCGTTTTTTGGGGGGAGTATCAGGGATTGAACTCAGGGGCACTTCACCACTGAGCCACCTCCCCAGCCCTATTTTGTATTTTATTTAAGACAAGGTCTCACTTAGTTGCTTAGTTCCACTTTTTTGGCTGAGGCTGGCTTTGAACTCGAGATCCTCCTGTCTCAGTCCCTTGAGCCACTGGGATTACAGGTGTGTTTGTGCATCTTAAAAAGTTATTATCTTTTAGGATGTAAATGTATAATGGATAAAAGTCTAATTGAAACAAGATTGGCATGTAGTGATAATTTCAGTATATTACTTGGCCATGCTTTTGCATACATTTAAAATTTTGTCATGATAATTTAAAATTTGATCACAACTTTTGCTTCTATTTGTGGATTTTTTAAAGATCCGGCTTTTCTAACACCATATCATTAGCAAATTATTCCTTTTCAGTTTTCTTTTTTAAATAGGTAATACCAATAGGAAATTCAAGTCTATATCTCTCACAATGCTTTTGTGTGTGTGTATGTGTGTGTGTGTGCGCACACACACACATGCCCGCAAGGGGTACTAAACTCAGTGGCTCTCACATGCTAGGCAAGTGCTCTGCCACTGAGCCTCTACTCAAAATATTTTTTATTTTGAGTCAGGGTCTCACTAAGTTGCCTACAGGCCTCAAATTTGTGATCCTCCTGAGTCAGCCTTCTGAGTAGCTGAGATCACAGGTGGTACCACAGTGCTTTTTCTCCCCCTGAATGCATGTACTATCTGCTTAATACTTTTATGCCTAAGCAGCAACATTGTACCACCTGTAAATGTTATGATGACCTTATAGACACGCACCTGGGAAAACTACCTGTTCAAAGACAGAGGCCATAGGGAGGTTGGATATGAATGAGCAGAGTAGAAGGATGTCTTAAGACTAATTTATAGTTAAGTAGGGGTTTTGCTACATACCAATGGATTGGGTAATCTATAAATACTCATCACCCTAGTAGCTGGTATTGAGAAGACAGTACAGCATAAGTGGGCATAAACCCACCATAGATTTGAATCTCAGTTTAAGCAATGACTGACTAGCTGTGATCTTGTCAGAGTTTACACATACAATCCCCCATACAATGGGGCACTGCTGAGTTTTGAATAGTGCATATGGAGTGTGAAGAAAGTGTTTCCTGAGTAGGTCTTGCTGCTCTGTCCTTGCATGTTCAAGGGAACCTAGAACCATGACTGACGTTTGGCCAACCCCTGGTAATGTGGCCCTCAGAATGTTCTTATGTTAGTGGTTGATCATGATGTTTTGGATACCTAGAGCAATGGGCCATGTCATTTCAGCCTGTCAGGATTGCTTTGCACATACATCAGCATACTTGATGTGTGTCTGGTTTCATCATTGGGATCCTAAGTTTCAGTGGCTGTGACTGTTATGTAGCATGGTGTCTCTATGTGATTGGCTCTAAATAAAAGCCTCTGATCCAAAAACTTGAACAGTTTTCTCTGTGCAGAGACATTCTGCACATGTCCATAGTTTATTGCTAAAGAAAAGCATGTCCTGTATGGCTCCAGATGGAGAAGTGGTCAAAAGTCTGTGACTGACTGCTCTGGATTCCTCCTGAGATTATATATATATCCCTGATTCTTTTGGTTTATATACTTCTGTTCTAATAAAAATTATCCATAAGTATAAAAACACATATCCTTGAGAAGATGATGTAGGAAGCACCTGCTGAGACATGAGAGGACAAGGTTTGAACCTTGCCACGGTGATATGACTAGAGCTCACCTAGTCACCCTGGAAGATTCCAGGATGGAGTCAGAAATTGCCAACAGCAAAACAAACAATAACTAGAACTAGATTTGGCAGTAAGGCAAACAGCAGGTGAGTCAATTATGTCATCCAGCAGCAATAAAGCAACATGAGTGGAGCCAGCAGAAGTTTTATAAATAAATTAGATCTAAAAGATGGTCAGATATGGTTCATTAAGAGAAAAGAAAATTTAATAGGAAGATAGAAGAGAGTTCACAATGTTCAAAATGCTAACAGAGAGAATGTAAAAGAGATATAGTAGGTTATGATTATAAGGAAGGAGGAGGAGGAAAAAACAAAGTAAAGGGATAAAGAACAAGAGAATATCCTGTTAGTGAGAGAATAAAGGAGAGAAAAAAAAACAAAAAAAACCCCAAAATCCTTATAACCCTCAAAAGACAAAGCAAGTAAAAATAATGACATTAAAAATGCTAAAGTGAGTGAGAGAAAAAAGAAATCTGTATATGTATATATGTCCACAAACCAATCAGCACAGCAAGAACCTCCCCCCACACACACACAAAAAAAGTGTGTGTGTGTGTGGAATATTCTTTGTTTTTTTTTTTTTAAGAGGGGAGAGAGAGAGAGAGAGAGAGAGAGAGAGAGAGAGAGAGAGAGAGAGAAGATTTTTTTAATATTTATTTTTCAGTTTTCGGTGGACACAACATCTTTATTTTATTTTATGTGGTGCTGAGGATTGAACCCAGTGCTCCGCGAATGCCAGGCGAGCGTGTTACCGCTTGAGCCACATCCCCAGCCCCTGTGGGGAATATTCTTAATGAATAATAAAGGAATGGTCTCCACTCAGTTGGTCAATATAATTGACAAGAATGAATGGTCACACGTGGGGGGTCTGGAAGCTGCTGATATCTGCTGGGAGTCTGGGTCTCAGGAGCCTCCTAAGAATTCTGTTTAGAGGGCCAGGGGAGGGGATGGGCAATCCTCCACACACTCTGCTGCCCTCAAACACAGCCTTCCTGGGATGAGTCCCTGAATGTATTCACACCCACTTGTTCAGATTCCCAACCCACTTCCTATGGTCACATGAGCTTCAGATTCAAAGGGAAAGCAAGTTGGGCTCTCCTCTGTATCCCTTACTTGAATCCCCCTGGGTACAATCTCCTCTATGCCTGTTTCACTCATGTTCTGCTGGGTACACCCTGGGTCACAAGTTAGGTACTTGCCAGGACTGTGTTTGCTATGGTCTCCCAGTTCCACAGCACTAAGCAGCAGTGTGGCCTCCTTGAGATGGTTCTTACCTCAGCTGTGCATGGCTGGTTGAGAAATAGTGCAACTTTCAAACACCAGATGGCTGTGCAGGCTCTGAATCAGCTAAGTTTGGGCTGCCTTTCTGATCTATAGGACTTTCTGTGCCAAATTTGCCCATTGCATGCCTGTCTGTGTTCTCCCTCCCCTCTGTGGTGAACCAGCACAGCTACTGCAACTAGCCTGGTTCCAACATACTCTTCTTTGTTCAGTGCACCCTAATTTCTGAGTCTCTAAGACACTCTGATTGTCCAATGTTGAATTTTAGTGAAATCCCTCTATCACCCACCTTGCTGAGAAACAGTACTCCCACTGCTTGAATCCTGGGTCCCAGAGCAACTGGAAATGTGGCCTTCCACTACTCTGCCATCTTGAATGTCTCCACACTGGGCATTTGCATGGAGAATGTCTTCCCTGGGGGAATAATTTCTCTCTATTTAGTTCCTTAATTAAGAGGTTGACAGATCATACTGTGAGCACTTGGCAGATACTGACTGATCATCCCAGGCTCTTGAGAGGCAGGCAGGTCATTTATCTCCTCTGCTTAGAAGAGAAATTAGGGAACTTGCCCAGGCTGTAGTAGGAAGACCTAGTTCAATTAGAGAGCCCCACACTGTAGAGAAAAGTCTCCATCTCTGTTCCAGACCAGGTCTGGATGGTGCTTCTACACAGGGAGGGGATAAGAGAAAGTCAATATAGAGGATTGATCCATTCCAAGGGAGGGTATAAGGGCTGGAGGCTGGGGAAGGGTCAGTCAGTAGGGGTTCTTGCAGAGCATCTGTGTGCTGGACACATGTGCTAGCAGATATGTCTGTGAGGTACCCAGAGCACCAGCATCCAGGTGTGGAAGACAATGATAAAACAAGATCTTATTCTGGAGAGCAGCTGGTTCATCAAAATGGTTGGCCAAAGCCTCTCTGAGAAGGTGACCTTGAGCTGAGAGAGATGGAAACTAGGACCCACCCTCTTTAACTTCCAGCAGGCATTCTGAGCCACTGCTTGTATCAGCAAGCCATGAAGTCTAGCTCTTCTGCTGAGACATCCTCCTTCCACAAGTGGAAGACAATGGACTTGAGGGATAGCCCCAGACTCCAAGAGCCAGATTGTGGATAGCAGGCAAAAGGATCTTCCAGGATGCTGGAGCCTGCAGTAGAAAACCTCCTGGGCCAGCAGCCTCCACCTAAAGGCTCCAGCTAGCACCTGCCTTCCTGATGTTGGTCAGGCCATAGGGTTCCAGTGCACAACAACTCAGGTGAAAGTCAGAGATTGTATTGAGTCCAGGCAGAGTGACTCTGGGATGGCTGAACTGATTTGCCATGGGTGATAAGGCCCTGTCTGACTGCACAGAACTGAGCAACAGTGCTCCCTGCACCCTCCACAGAGAGCTCAGGAGACCAGGGAGGGCATGGGAAACTAGAAAGAGAGTGTTTCGGGAAACTGGTCCTGACACCAGGTTCTTCTACAGAAAGCCCTCTGCTGAGGCTCTGTGAGTGGGCAAATGTCTTCCACACATGTGTGGGATTTCCAGAAGCCTGCTGGACTTTGTTTCTATCAGCTCTGAAGGCATAACCCCAGTAGTGGCTGATATTCTCTGGGAAGGTCTCTGGGCACATGCCCCTTAAGATGTCCCTGTCAGAGATGATATTTTGGGCTCTTGTTCCATTGGTGAAAGACCTAGGCCCACACACCTAGTTCCTGACACTATCCTGGATGCACTGCCTCCACTGGAATTCAGTGTCCATGTGCCATGGCCACATCTAGGAGCCTGTGGTCCAAGCTTCATGCCCAAACTTCACTGTCCAACAGCAAGCTCATGTCCATTCTCCAGGCCTCATGCCCCTGCACCAACAAAGACCCCAAGCACAGCCATGACCAGACTCCAGGCTCCCTTGGCCCTCCTTCTACCCTGAGAATGCCAACTTGTTCTGCTGCCTTTCCTGACCTACCCACCCAATTTAATGACCCTGACTTCAGTGTCCCCATACCCTGAGGATCTATGGTTATTAGCCAGCACAGTAGTTTGGTGTCTGATGGGACAGATGGGTCAGAGGTGAGCCCAAAGCCCAGCCCTTTCCTGTTCTCCAGTGAGTTGATCTCTTACAGGTCACTTAGCCTCACCTGCATCTGCAGCCTGTGTACACATTGCAACTAGGCTGAGAATAGGTGCTATAACATAGGAATCAGGTGGGAAAATACTCAGAGTGTAATGAGAGCACCTTGTGAATGCCAAGTCTTGACATAGGACTCTTGCTCTAAAAATATATCAGAAAAGCATGGGGGAGAAGCCCAGCTGGTAGAGGTTGCCCATCAGAACCTAACTAACCATAGCTGTAATTCTCAGTTTTCTTCAACTCTCCACCAAAGGCAGACAGTGCTTGGTGCAACCTTTGAGAAGGGCAGCTTGGCAGGAATAACAAAAATTTTAAATGTGTGACATTTATTTTTCAGAATTCTACTTTTAGGAGAGTATTCAACAGAAATAATCTGGTTGGAGCACAAAGACCTGCATAGGTAATAAGCAAGTTGTGATCACAGAAAATCAGAAGCAGTTTAAAATTTGCCATCAAAGCGACTGGCTATGCAGGGCCTCCTGAAATGTAAATGAATTTTCTATATCTATAGGTATCAACATGAAAATATAAAAGTTACTTTAGTTTCTAAACTGAAGGCACATAACTGTCACCTCAGCTCTGATGACTAAAGGAGCATGGGTGGAAGTAAGTGCGTGATGTACATGGAAGGAAGGGTTTGGCGTCAATCCCTAGTTTTGTCTGGTCCTGCATGAGGAAGGGTGTCAGTCACCCCCTTGAGCAGAGGGACTGGAGGAGAGGATCTGAGCATGGGTTTTCACTTCTTAGACATGTTTCTCCCTTGCCTGATTTAAAACAAAAAACAAAACAAACAAACAAACAACAACAACAAAAAAAAACAGTGTGATGATTCCTGCATTCTTTTTTTTTTTTTTTTGCAAAAAAAACCAGGCAGCATGGTGTGTAGAGTCCACCATCATGTCCCAGGGTGGGTGCAGTCACTCTTGTGGTGACCTCCAGCATCAAGTGCCTGTAGTAGTCCTGGATTGTACTGGGTGAACCAAACCTCCTGACCAGTCTCAAGATAGTATTAAAAGGCACTAAAGCCGGGTGTGGTGGCACATGCCTGTAATCTCAGTAGCTTAGTGAGACTGTGTTTCAAAACAAAAGCTGGGGTGTGGCTCAGTAGTAGAGCGCCCCTGGATCCGATCTCCAGCACCACAATAACACAAAAGGCTTTGAAGCTGATGCTCCTCTTGCTGTGGATGCAGTAGGAAGCCTGGAACTGAAGCGGGTGCCAGAGCCACCAGACCTGCTGCCATTGCCTGGCTTTGGTTCCAGCTGCATGTGTCCAGCACACGTGGCCCTGGGGCTTCCAGGTCAGGCTGCACAGGGTAGGACCTTCTCAGCAGGCAGTGTGCAGTTGAGAAGGTTGTGTTCCCCTGACCCCTGGAGCCAAGCTCTCTTGTCTAAAGCAGGATCAGTGCCAGATACTCTTTGTCAGGCTTTGGTATTCACCCCTGAGACTAATCTCTCTAAAGCACCATGTGCAGAAACCTAGTGTTGGCCTCAGTCCCCTAGAGAGGCCTGAGCTGATCCCAGATGAGGTCATGATGCCACTTCTTGTCCTTACAAGTCCCGGACCCTCCCTGTGTGCCCACCTGCTTCAATAAAGGAGCCCATAACACTCTCCATGGTCTGCTGTCCCCTGCACTGAGCTAGGTGCTGGGGCACAGGCTTCAGGGACCCTTAAGTCCCTGGACCACTTCAGACCCAGAGCAGAGGGTGTTGCCCATTACAGGCTGTGCCTGAGGCTAGGCACAGCTTCTGTCTCCCTGCTGGGGCTAGACAAGGTGGGGGACTGTGCCCTGAGTGGGTGCAATGGGAAGCCATCCTGGAGGAACCTGCTATCAACTGCCTGAGGAGCCTTGGCTCCTGGCTGGTGAGTTCAGAGGGATCCCTGCACACAGGTGAGCCCATGCCTCCTTACCACCCAACTGGGCTGTGGAGGCTGAAGTCAGGGTCCTGAACATCCAGTAACTGGCATGTATAGGGCAGTTATGCAGGAGATGCATTCTGTTCCCACTGCCCATGAACACACTGAACTCATGGCAGTCACTGCTGGACACCTGATGTGCCCACTGGTTGGCCCTAACAACCAGAGAACCCACCAGCTCTTGTGCAGAAGAGGGGTGCTTAATGGCAGAAGGCTGAGCTGGGCACTAATTTTTTCCAGGGTGGCGCAGGTTGGAAAGTCCCTTAAACCCATGAACTCTGTGAACACAATAAAAACTTAAATATCACTTTTAATTTATTATAAATATTATATTTCTTGTTTAAGTTTTTATAGATGTCCCACCTCTGGGATGATGGGTCAAAGGGGATCTTGAGGCCTGGTACTTGGGTGAGGTTGTGATACCAGGGCTGCTGAGGAGGTTGGTGACACCAGTCTTCTCAGGCTGTGTCCCCTTGATGGCTAGAATGAGGGGCCTGATTGCAGAAGAGTCCCAACTTTGTTAGGAAGGAGGTCCTGGTAAGTGTTTAGGGTCAGAGGAGACCCCAGCCTTGCCCGAGGGTTGTAGCAAGTGAGGAGCCTGTGCACCTTCCCTCCCCAAGAGGAGAAAGAAGTGAGGTAGGTGGTGAGGAGAGTCAGGTGAGAAGCCAGGGACCTCAGGGCAGGCTGGTGGGCTCTCCACAATTCCCTTCCATAGCCTGTTCTGCTGGCCAGTGCCTGTCGAGGCCCCACTGGGAAGAGCAGGGCAGGTGCTGTCTGAGCTTTCAGGTCTCTGAGGAAAGAACCTGCTATATGTTCTTTTTGGAGGTAGTCACTCTTGAATAAAAAATGTATGATTCCTGAGGGTTGACCAGCTGACCCAGGCATCATCCAAGCTGTAGGCAGAGAGGGGAGGTGGCCTCAGGCTTGGCTCTGAAGTAGCTTCACAGCTGGGTGAGGCCTGGCCCTTGCTCTTCTTATCCCTGTGCTCTTGGATCCAGCATGCACAGGAGTTCTCACAGCTGAGATTCTGATGTGGGTGGGCAGGCCCAGCCCTAGACAGAAGGTGACGCCAGGGGCTGCATGCGCTATCTGTGCTGTCCCTGCTGCCACCAACACCACCCCATGTGATGCTCAGGGGTGCCTCTGTCCCCACATGGCCAATTGCCCCTGCCCCAGCCAGTGGAAGGCTTGGCATTTCTCCATGGTCCCTGGCCTGCCTCACAGCAGCAAGCTTGAGTGCTGGCAATGTAGCACTAGT
Organism: Marmota flaviventris; assembly: GCF_047511675.1. Taxonomy (NCBI): domain Eukaryota; kingdom Metazoa; phylum Chordata; class Mammalia; order Rodentia; family Sciuridae; genus Marmota; species Marmota flaviventris. Next base: position 31,500,285 of record NC_092514.1, read on the forward strand.
GTCCGCCAAGGATCCTTCTCACTTGAGGTGGTGGCACAGAGCCCAGGTTCTCTGAGGTTGCTAGGAGTTTGAGCCCTGAAACACCAGGAAAGGAACAACGGCTTGGACTTCCAGAGGCTCCTGCTTCAGCCTGGCTTAACCAGGACCATGGAGGCTGGGAGATGGCCAGCTCTCAGGCTGGTGATCAGAATGCAGCAACCTGGACAGCAGAAATGACCTTGAGTGGTGTGTCTAGTGTCCTTTAAAGGCCACTTATGTGTTCATTCTCTCCTGGAGTCCTTCTGGTTGGAAGTGCGGAAGTGCCACACCAAGGCCAAAAAGCATGTCAGCCACCAGTGGAACCTGGCTCCAGACTCCTAGTCCTGTACTCTTGGGCGTGCCTTGGACTGAGCTCCACCATTACCTGATGAGGTAGGCACCCAAGACACTCAGGGCCAGCAACCCCCAGCTGGCACTGGGGTTCACGGTGCTGTTGCAGAGGTCTGTGTTGCAACAGGAAGCTCTGGAGTAACTCAGGCTCTCTTGGAAGCCAGGGCAGGTGTAAGCACATGACTTTATAACAAGCGTTTTCTGTCCTGGGGGACCTGGAAGAGGCAAGATAGAGAGTTGTTTATTGAGACCTGTGGAATCCGCTCCTGCCCCTCTCAAAACACTCAGGCCTCCCGACAGCCTGCCTGATGCTTCCTCCTTGCTCTCCCACCCCACAGGGAAGCATGGCAGGAGGTGACCAGGGTCAGGGCCCAGCATGTGACCACCACTAGGGCTTCTACCTGCTACTCTACTTCCCCACTCTTCCTTTCTGAGTAGCTGGTACCCTTGGGAACAATCTGAATTGTTGTGTTTCCCGTGCAGCATGTGGAGTGGACAGAATATCCTGTCTGCTCTTCCACTTGGAAGAAAGCAGCAGCGTTGTGCCCATTTTGCAGGGTAGAGACAATCACAGTGTTTACCTGAACAATTGCCGGCCAATCTCAGTGCCTAGATTAGAAATGGGGGACTTCCCAGGCTTGCCTTTTTGCTGGAGGCTCCAGGTGCCAGATCCACATCTCACCCCACACCACCCTGACCCCCACCTGCCCGGAAGGCAGATACTCACTGTTCCAGGTCGTCAGGCAGTATCGGGCGTCAGCCCTGCAAGACGTGGGCTGGAAGCAATTTCCTGATGCCAAGCACTCGTGACACTTCAGGCCCTGGACTGGAGGAGAGATGCCTCAGTTCAGGGACCCAGGCCTCCCACCCCACAGCCATCGACCCCACAGGTGTGGACCCTGCTTTTTGGAAAGCACCCACCTCCCAAACCCTCCACCTCATTCTGGCTCCCCCATCTGCCTGCCCACCCTGGCAGTCAGCCCACTGCTGGTTCTGGGAGCCCACCAGAAGTCACAGCACCATGCATTCTCTAGGGCAGGAAACCGAGGCTCTGAGCAAGTCCTGCCCTGTGCCCTGGCTCCTTCTCTGGGCAGCAGAGGGGCACATCATTCTGGGGGCATGTCCACGTACTTCAGACTCTCAGAATGGCAGCCAGGGTCCTCAGAGCCCTGGGGACACAGGGCAGGGCACCTACAAGCTTACCTGGCCATGCCAACAGGAACAGAGGCAGCAACCAGAGCAGGTGTCGCATCCCTAGTCCAAGCAGGTAGGCAGGCAAGTGTACAGAGCAAATGTCTGGCCTGCATGAGGCCAGCTGACTTTTATTAGCACCCCCAGATGTGGTGGGTGGAGTGTCAGTCCTACGTCACTCCTAGCTAATGACATGTGTTGTCACGGGGGTGTGGTTAGGTGATGAACACTTCTGGAATTCACCTGACTGGCCCAGGCCTCCGCCAGCCACTGGACCTTACTTCCCCACTTCCCTCTGTGGGCCAGGACAACCATGCTGCTCTGCCTCTTGGGGCCCCTCCCTGACAGCATAATCTGCTCCACCATAACAAACACTGCAGACAGGGTCAGGACCACAGAGAAGCATCTTCCCCATTCTGGATGCTGAAGACCGAGGGCGAGGTGCCTGTAGGGCTGGCTCCTCTGAGGCCTCACCTTGCCATATTCTCTCTGTGTCCTCCCATGGATGTCCCTCTATGTATCTGTGCCCTGATGTCCTTTTCTCACAAGTGCACCAGGAGGATTGGATCAGGGCCACCTTAGTGACTTCACAGCCTGTGTCACCAATTTAAAGACCTCATCTCCAAACAGTCACACTCTGAGGGACTGGGCAGTCAGGGCCTCAACATATGAATTTGGGGGACACAGTTCAGCCCATGACACAGGGGCTGGTCTTTTTTCATGCGGGAGTGTAGATGTGATGCACAGTCACTGGGTGCTCTGTGGGACCCGTTAGCCACAGCCTCCCCAGAGGGGACATGGTAGGAGCCCAGTGTGACTGACACTGGCCAAGGAGGGGTGAGAGGTGTCACATGGAGATAACATCTACTTCTTTGCCTCATCACACCATGGGCTGTAGGGGGACTTATTTTGTGTCCCATCAAGAATGAAGAGGATACAGTATGTACATTCTGTCTGAATTTCAAAGGTGCAGAAACACCAGAGGGAAGGATGTGACTGGGTAGGAGTGTCCCTTAGAAATCAAGGGAGTCAAGTGCTAAGACAGAGCCCTCCTGATGGCGGGGGCATGACAGCATACCCAGGGGGTCTCAGCTGGACACCCACCCCCTGTCCACCACCAGCAGAGACTGGATTCTACAGGCTGTTAGGGGCCCTGAGCCAAGGACTCAGGCCCAAGAGCCTTTGACCTTGGGAGATTCCACACTGTTTACCACTACTGGCCAGATCCCTTCCACCCCAGAAGCCCAGATGGCCAGAGGCTGTTTGCTTGCTGCTAATCGCAGAGGCAGTCAGTTGAGCCCAACCAGCCTCTCCAGAGCCCCCTGAACCCAGGTGTGGGGGTTCTGGGAATGAATTGCACAGCATGGCTATTTCTCTGCATGAGCTTGAGAAGCTCTATACACCTGGGTCCAGACCCACACTTTCAAGCCTGGACTAGGGCCCAAGTTGCATTTTGCCTAGTGCCACACAGACTAGGAGGAAGTGCTCCTCTGGATTGCTACAGGTTCTCTCCTCCCTGCCTTCAGGTCCCCTTCTATTGTCACCATGCCTAGCCAGGACTCCTTGGCCCTGGGCACTGTCACCTCACCAAGTGCCCCATGGATCCAGAAGCCAAGGTGCCCTGTGGGTCAGACCCTGCCCTAGGCCATGCAGCAGGTAAGAGATGGAACCCAGGTCCTTGGCTCCTCCAACATCGCCGGCAGGGCTATTTCCCCTTGCAAGTGAGAAATAGAAGATGAGTCCAGGAACACATCACCTCCATGACCAGAAGGGAAAATGGGGGTGAGGGACAGGTACCTGATGGGGATGCTGGGGGTGGGGAAAGGGTCTCTGGAAGGGTTTTAGTTTCCACCAGCCCTGTGTGGCCTGACAGGGTTCTGGTTCTGTCAAAAAATAAAAAAATAAATAAATACTCAGTGTGCAAAGTGTGGGAATTTGGTCTTTCTTTTAAACTACCAGGATTCCTGATGTGAGTAATGAACCCAATACATGGAAAAGGAAACTGAGGCCCTGAGGGGGGATATGACCAGCCAGGTCACACCTGGGTGTGAGGATTGCCCTTCACATAGGGGACTGCATCTTCCAATCTGTGAGGAAACAGATATCCCTGGTGTTGTGGGCTCATATCTGCTCTCTGTATGGGGATAGTCATCACCCTCCTGGGAACCCAGAAGCAATAGGAACATAAGCAATAGGTACCTAAGAGACGCCCCCCCCCCCCAGCCTGATGGACTGGTCAAGATTTCTGGGAGCAGTCTGGGAACACCCTACATGATTTAGCCTAGACTTGGCTAGCAGCCAGGCTCAGCGGTGACAGGAGGGGGCAGACCTGCTTCCAGCACCACCTAATCTCTGAGTCCTCCCAGTATCCTAGGAGACAGCTGACCTCACTGCACTTCCCAGGCAGGGAGTTCCAGCCACCTGTCTGCATCATGTTATGGGCTAGCGGGAAAGGCCAGGGGTCAGCCAAGAGGAACGGTACATTCCGAGTAGGGAGTCAAGACAATACTGGGACTAGTCACAGGTGACCAGCCCAGAAGTTCTGCTTATCATGTCGGTGTTGTAACTAAGCTTCATCCCCTAGGTAACCTGAACAGTATAGCAGGCAGCTGATAGTTCTATAAAAAGAAAAATGCCCTAGAGACATCCTAGTTCTAACCCTGTGGACCTGTGGCGACATTCCTTCACATGGCAAGGGGATATTGCAGATGGGATGAAGCTAAGGATCTGGATGTGGGGAGGTGATTCTGGATTGCCCAGGGGCCCTGATGTCATCACAGGGTCTTTGCAGAGGGAAGCAAGAGGCTAGAGGTCAGAGACAGGGAGGCAAGGACAGAAGCAGAGAAGGGACACTCCAGAACAGCCCCTGAAAGCTGCAAGGAGCAAGGGCAGAGCTGTCCCTCAGCCTGTGGGAGGAACGCGATCAGCCACACCTTGCTTTCAGCCAGGAAGACCCATTGCAAGCTTCTGACCCCCTGAAGTAACAGACCATAATCATTACTTTTCTTGTTGTTTGTTACACTGGCCACAGGAGACCAGGTTGTTAGGATCCTGCCTCTGGAGTGGACCCAGAGAAAGATAACCAGCCTAGAAGTTCTGCAGGGGAGGTTGCTCATGACCCCAATGACAGGAGCAGGGTCAGATCATGGAGACAGGGGACTCCTCAAAAGGATCTGACCTCTGTCAATGGAGAGGCCACTGCTCCCAGAGAGCCCTTCCTATTTCCTGCCCTGGGTGCTCCCCAGCCATCTCTTTCTGACAGGACTGCAGTCCTGACAGTCACCCTTTGAGTCACATCTCTCCCATGCAGCCAGTCCCTGGCACTTCCCCCACATAAGAAGTGACAGCTGCCTATCCCACCTGGCCCCTTGTTCTCTGGGATCTAGGTCACTGTGACGGGGAGCACCCCAGGCAGGCTTTAGCCAGAAGCGGCACTGAGACAAGGTGTGTTGGTTTATTTTTGACAGAACTTTGTTTCTATGGTAAAATGCATGTCCCATTTAATTGACCAATGGCCACTCTTAAGTGTACAGTTAGTGGCATAAGCAGCCCATCCTCAGGACCTCCTTATCTTCCCAGACTGAAGCTCCATCCTATTAACACTAATCCCTCCCTGACCCCCGCCCTAGCACTCATCACCCACTGCCTGTCCCCATGGCTCCTAGGGACCTCAGAGGAGTGGAATTCCTGGCTGGTCTCACTTGATGTAGTTTCTTCGTGGTTCTTCCATGTTGTGTTGTGTGTCTGCATTTCCTCCCTTTTCACATGGTTTCACATATAGAAATGTTTGTAACTGATCTTCTTGCTGACTGAAGCTTTACTGGTAAACACTGTTCTTCTTTGTCCCAAGTAACCTTTTTTGATCTGGTCCATTGTGTCTCCTATTAGAATAGCCACCCCTGTTCTCTGTGGGTCACAACTTACTGGATGTTTTTTCTATCTCTTTGCTTTCAACCTGTTTGTGTCTCTGGATCTAAAGTGAATCTCAGGTGGTAGATGTGGTTCAGTGGTAGATCACTTGCCTGGCAGGCACAAGGCCCTGGGTTTGAGCCCCAGCACAGCAAATAAATAAAAATAAATACATAATAAAAATAAAGTGAGTCTCTTGCAGAGAGTATATAATTGGATCAAGGGGGATATATTTTTTCCATTCTGGCAATCTCCATGTTTGGATTGGAGAGTTTAATTCACTTACATTTAAAGTAATTACTGATAAAAAAAGATTTGTTTATGTTAATAGTAGCAGTGATTCTTTTATGGTGGTGGTGATAGTGTTAATGGTGGTGATGATGGTGATGGTTGTGGTGATAATGATAGTGATGACAGTAGTGGTGATGGTTCTAAGGGTGTGATGGTATTAAGGAAGGAGATGATAGTAGGGATGATGATGATGATGATGATGATGATGATGATAATGATGGTGATGACAGTGAAGGTTGGTGGTGGTGGTGATGGAGGTGATGATGGTGGTATGTTTGTGGTGCTGGTAATGTTGATGGTGATAGTGATGATAGTAAAGGTGGTATTGGTGATGGAGGTGGTGATGGTGTTGGTGATGGAGGTGGTGATGGTGGTGGTGATGGTAGTGGTAGGGATGGTGGTGGTGGTTATAGTGGTGTTGCTGGTGCTGGTGCTGGTAATAGTAATGGTAATGGTGGTGGTGATGGAGATGGTGATGGAGGTGGTGGAGGTGGTGATGGAGGTGGTGGATGTGGTGGTGGAGGTGGTAAAGGGGGTGGTGGAGGTGGTGATGATGGTGGTGATGGTTGCTGGTGCTGGTGCTGGTGGTGATGGTGATGGTAATTGTAGTGAAGGTAGTGGTGCCTGTGTTATTAATGAAGGTGATGGGGGCAGTAATGATGGTGTGATATTAATGGTGGTGGTGATAGTGGAGATGATGGGGATGGTGGAGAGAGAGCAATAGTGGTGATTTTGCTAACAGCAGTGGTGGTAAAGGTGGTGAAGGAGTATATCATGGTTTCAGCTGCAGTTGGCATGAGTCAATACTAGGTGGTTGTTAAAGCTCAATCTTCAGGATCCTTAACACTTGAACTTGAATCCCAGCTCCAACTCTTATTCTCAGCATACTCATTACCATGTTAGTCATCTCAGTCTGCCTCACTTATTTACTCAGTGTGGTGGTCATGGGACTCACATAAGGTGACTGGAGAGTAAATGGAATAAGTCTCACAATGAGTTTAGCCCAAGAATGGAATGGATGCCTTCCCCCAAATCATGGGTTTACAAACACCAGCCCAGACACGCAGCCCTACTGGCTCTAATGTCTTCAGATTTCCATTGATTTCTGGCTCCGTTTAGTTCTTGTGACCTTACCATGACCCACCCATTTGTCCCCTAAATACACTTTCTTGGGTTGTGACTGAGCTCAGAGGTAAAGCACTTGACTAGTGCTGCCCCCGACCCACGCAGGCAGTTGAACTTAAGGTCGCTTATGTGAATTTCCAGGGACACCAAATAAAACACAGATATATACTTTACCCTTAAACAAGCTTCAGGACAGCTTCTCCGCTCTTGGCCTCAGTCTCCCCAAATGGGAGAGCAAGAGAAAGTCACGAGACGCTGGTGAGAGAGAGAGCGAGCAGGTTTGGAAGTGGGCTTTTATTGGGGGGACTCTTTCTTATTCTTAGAAAGTTCCATCCAAAAAAGGTCAGAAGGGACAGAGTTACAAGGGACAGGTGAGTGTAATTCAACCCAAAGGGTGACACGCCTACATCTGAAGACAGGCCCTCAACTTCCTGAACCGGGACAACGTCCAGGTCAATATAAAATGTAATGACTGGTCAAAGCCTCCCGCTTCAGGAAGGAAGGCGCGAATCCTTCAGAGTGGCTCCCCACAGACCAGAATGTACAGAGCCCTGGGTTCAATCCTCAGCACTGAAATGAGCAAATACATAAACTCTCTTCTGCCCCAGCTTAGGGGCATTTATCTGGCACTCTGATCCCCTTCTGTGTGGCGTCTGGGGACACACACTGCAGTTTGCCACAGGCTCATACACTCTGGCCCCAAAGGCTGTGAGGGTCAGACAGTTTCCACCTCTACCCACTCTCTCCAAAGGCTCTTCATTCCCCTCCAAGCCTTGCAGATGTGACCAGTTAGATGCTGTCCTCGCCCAAAGACTATCCTTCCCAAATGTGTGTCCTCAGGCCACATGAAGACAGAAAAGCCCACACAAGCCAGACATCCCTGTGCCTCCCTCTCCCTATATCTAATTGGTCCCAAAGTTCTTCCCACCCAGAATCCCACCTTTACACTGTTGCTGCTATGTCTGTAACAGCAGCTCTTGTCTGGCAGGGTGACCCTCCTGCTTTTGTCTCTGCCACCACCCACTTATCCACTGCAGACACATGCCCTAAGCCATGCTGGCTCAGAGTATCCCTGTGCCCCAATCCAGTGCACATTCCCTGTGTACTTTCATATTATCAATCTCAGATCAGAATGAGGAGATGGAAACCCAAATCCAGTGTGCCTGGTTCTAATACAGCTCTGCCACTTACTTAGCTGTGTGAACTCGGGTTAGTTAACTTCTCTGTGTGTCAGTTGCCTTATGTGTCAAATGGGTCTCATGACAGCACCTACTTCCTAAGGTTTGGGGGAGTAAGAGTGATACACACAGATCCTCTTAAGGTATAACTGCCCTGGTGCTCCCTAGACACGGTCTACAGTTCCAACATAGTTCACAGCATGCTCGCCTCCATGTTGTGTCTGTCTGCTGCAGACTGACCCTCTTGATAGGGGTGGGAGGGTTTTCCTGGGCTTCCTACTATCCAGGCTGTGCAGGCCAGCTGCTCTGCTGTGGCCCAGACACAAGGACTAGAGCACTGTGATGAAGACAGGCGCTGGACTGGCCCACCTGAGGCTCCAGGACCAGCCCTCTCCAGGGGTGGAGGGAGCGCCTGCAGCATGCTACACCATAGCCAGCCAACTGTATACCAAGCAGCATCAGAGTTTCCATGGCAGTGATGGCCATGTGCAGCCTTGGCCCCCTGAGTCACTCTGACATTCCAGTGAGTCATGGCCTCTCCATAGCTCCAGAGGCAGGACTCCAGGTCAGCAGCCCGCAGGCATGCTCCTTATTTCTCTGGCTCCTGGCTTTCCTCCCACCGCCACTGTGTGAGCACACACCCAGGGACCTTGGACCCTGGCAATGCCATAGGAGACTTAGGACACGTGTGTCTGTCCAGGAAATGTCAGGCAGTGGCCCTATCCACATGGCTGGGGGGATCCGCCCTCTCCCTGTGGATGAGGCATAAGGCCTGAGAAGCAGCCACCAGGCGACCCCCAAAGGTCCTGAAGCTACAACTGCACAGCCCACACCACAAATCCTGCCCAAACTGAAGAGTCCCTAAGGTCCCCCACCCAGGCCCTCTGCCCGCCCGTCACAGCCCAGCCCCACCACCTGGAGGTAGGAGGACAGCTCAGAGCCTGGGAACACACTGTGGAGCCAACCCAGGTCCCCATCCTGGCCACACACCTGCTTCCTGTGTGCTCCATGCCTGTCTTCTCATCTGCAAATTGAAGGGAACAGCAACCCCTATGAGGCCAGGGAGCCTTGAGGAGCATGGAGTAACGTGTGGAGTGTGGCTGGCTCAAGCCCTGGACACATGTGCTGTCCTTGCTGTGGTTATTTCCCAGATGCAAAGAGCCGCCCGCGTGGGCTCTCCCCGTCTTCACTTCTCCCACCTCCTGCTCTGGCTCTTCCCTCCTCACCACCTCTCCCTCTCTCTTCCCACTGTCCCTGCTGGACTTGGCCCTACAGCCCCCTCCCAGAGTCCCTCCTCTCTCCCTACTCTGTCTTGCCCTTTCCTTCAGCCCTCTTGTCCTCCACTGTCCCTCCCAATCTGTGTCCTAGGATCATCCCCACCTGGATGTTGTCCAATCACCTTCTACCAAACAGTTGTGATTTTCTCCTGTTCCAAACCTGTTCTTTCATGTCCCCCTAGCCCCTGGTCACTTAACTATACACTGGTATCCCTCTGGTGCCCCAGCCCCACAAGCTGTCATTGGTGGGCTGTTCCAAACCCATCCCTACCCCCGGCGCCCCCACCTGTCCAGCTGCCCTCTCTAAGGCTCCAGCCACGTCCCCTCTGTCCTGCCCTCCATTTTCTCATCCCGATTGCAGGGCACCTCTGACCAGGTCACTGTCCTGCTCTGCTACAGGGGCTCTTCCCCACAGGGAGGGCTCCTCTCTTCCACCAGTAGGAGCCCAGACTCCTGGGTCTCCATGGAAGCTCTGAAGCTCTCTGAGACCCGAGACCCACTTGACTCCATCTTTGGACCTTTTTCTGAATGCATTACTCACCATTGTTTGTGTTTTTCACCACTGAAAACAAAGAATAAACACGAACAGGAAAACACACAAAAGCTCTCCCCTTAAGGGCACCCTGTGAACTTTTACATGGGGTTACACTCCTGCAATCACTCTCCTGTGCTGCTCCCACCCAGTAACCATTGTTCTGATTTCTATTGCCAGCTCTCCATCTTTACTATTCTGGAAACTTCCATAAGTAGGACTGGGGGAGGGGGGCGCTGCTCTGAAGTTGGCATGGACTCTGTGCTGTGCCTGTGCACCATGGTCCTGTCCCTGATCTGCTCTGCTCTGTGCTTCTGTATGATGTGCTGTTAATGAGGGTGTCACACTGATTCCATCTTTCTTCTGTTGATGGACAGACAGGGAATGAACACAAAAAGTCCCTGGGGATGCTGACTTACATGCCTCCTAGCCATATGGCTGAGAAAGCAAATGCTGGGCCAAAGGGAGGCTGATGTGGAGTGTGAGAGTCAGCTTTCCATTGCTGTAACACAATGCCTGAGACCTATGAAGAGGAAGGGCTTATTTTGTCTGACAGTTCTAAAGGTTTCCATCCAGGCCTGCTTTGGGGCCTGTCCTGAGGTAGCACACCATGGAAGAGCACGTGGCAGAGCAATCTTCACAACTCATGTCTGGGATACAAGAGAGAAACAAGGAAAAGGCCAGGGTCCCTTCAAGGATTCATTGAAGTGACCTGAAACCTCCTACTAGGCCCCACTTCCTATTTTCCACCACCTCCCAGTAGCACCATCCAGGAACTAGCCTTTAACACATGGGCCTGTGGGGCACTCTGTCCTCCAGGCAGTCCTGCTGGGATTCACTCCTCATGCTGCATGAGACACACCTACAATTATTCATGTTTCTCTGAAACCCAGATCTGACCAGCACCCTGGCTGCTGAGGCAGGCCCAGAGGCTACCGGGTTGCCTTGCCTTCATCCTGGGGGGAAAGCATGAGGGTCATCTCTTCAGGGGTCAGTTAGACCAAACTGACAGGACAGAGGCATCTGGGACCTGGCTCAGGCCTCTGACTTCTCCTGCTTCACTTGCCATTCCTAGGGCTGCCCTGGTGGCTGATGTCCTGCTGTCTCAGCAGAGCTTGCCATGTGTACTGGAATTGGGGTTATCCCCCCGACTCTGGGCAGTGGCATGGCCTCCCTCCCTCAGCCACGTCACCCCTCTCCCCCAGCCAAGGCTACAGGATGACTCCAAGCCTTGGAAACAACAGAAAAGGGCACAGAGAAGGATTCATAGCAGATGGGGTGCTGTTGGGGCTGTTTGTGGGGGGACTCATGACCCCATGTATGTTCTACAAATCCACATGGGCAATCATAGCACTGTAGGTATATTTGGAGGGCGTGCAGGGGGACACCAAAAATATCCATCAAGAAAGATGGCATTCCCTTCATAGAGAGCACCCTAATCCAAGAGCCCCAGAGAAGGAACCTTCCAGCCCCATCCTGGTTAAGACGCTTCCCTTGAGCAGGTATCACCCTGGACACTGAGGAGGAAGCTCTTGGCCTGGAAGGGCCCCCAGGATTACCCTCCTGTGACTTCGACGAGGGGCCACCTTCTGTCCAAGACTTTGAAGCTTTGAGTGGTGGAATAAGAGTGGGGAGGGTGTGGAGAGCGGCCTCGCATCTGTCCAGGGTCTTTGTCAGAGCCACTGACTAGCAGCGAGCATGCCCTGGCTTCCTACTTCATCCGTCTCTGCTGTGTGTGAGCACTCGAGGCTGCAGCTGCAGAATTGAAGTCATTACAAACATGGCCACTGAACACGTCTTGGTTTCCACGGCTTATCGTCCCTGTGGCCTTTCCAGCAACATGAGTCTGCTCCTGGGGCCCGTGAGCATGAGCATGAGCACAGCTGTGGGAGGCTTTCCCGGGGCTGCCACAGGGAGGGCAGCAGTGCTTCTCTCCTGTCCTCCATGAGGCCACTGGAAGCCATGCTCCTGCTGGGCACTGGCCCCATCAGCCTACTGCCATCTTGACACTGGAATTTTGTGGTGGATACTTGGGTCTTGATTTATAGGTCAGTCTGAGGGTGTTTCTTGTCTGCCACAGGCTGTCCTGTGGACACAGGGATCATTGTCATCGCCATAACTGCTCTCCACCAGCAGAGGGCAGGGTGGCACTAACTCTGCTCCCAATGATTCTGAGGGCCTGGCTCTTCAAAGGTCACCTTTGAATTAACAGACAAAACACGCACACACCACGTGCACACGCACCTGCTACACATCACAGGACACACACAACCCGACACACACTCGACACACAGTACTACAACTCACATGCCACATAACATACCATCCTATACTATGCTGTACGAAAAACACGACATGCACAGCACCCAATTATCCACATACAAACACAGCACACACGACATGCACATTTCACACACACACACTTCACACATACCACATACATATGCACCATTCTGTGAACCCTATTTTGTGATTCATTATATGGTTATTGTTTGGAAAGATCTCTGCACATGTGTCCCTGTGTCCTGTGTCACAGATCACAGTTCCTGTGTTGTGTGGGGTAGCCATGGGGGGACTTGGGACCTGGAGGAAGGGTTTGCACTCCCCTAGGGCTCACCCTTCTGGGCCATGCTGAGCCCCTCCTTCCCCAGCTGCCTCTGATAATACACTGAGGGATCAGGGCCCCACTGAGGATCACACCTGGGCACCCACAGGACAGCCACACCACATAACTCAGCATCCTCATGCCCTCCATGTGGGCTCCCCTCCACCCCTAACCCACTTGGCCTTTCCTTCTGCTGGCCAAGATGCCAGGGCCTTCCTGCTCAAGGACTTTGCCCTGAGTCCTTCACATTTCTCTAGTAGACTGGCTGCTACCTCCTGGAATGCAGAACTGGGGAGGGGGCTATTAACCATGGAGTGGGCCTCCAGGGTGGGGCTCAGAGGCCTCTTCTCTGAACTCTCCCTCCAGCCCTGACTGTGCCCAATGACCTGCACTGAAGTCCAGGAGCAGCTTGGGGTAGTCTGGGTAGTCTGCTCTTAGGAGGACTTGCTGTGGGGATGTAGCATAGGTGGGAAAAGGGAAGAAAGTTGGGGAGTCCATGAAGGGACTGAGATCCTGGAAGCTGGGATACCATAGGCCCAGGCTGCTCATGGCCACCAGGTGTGCAGGGTACATGGACAGTGCCTCAGTGAGGGGCTTAGGGTCAGATGGCTGGGGACTATTGGAAGTCCCAGAAGGGTAGCAGGTACGGGGTGTGACCTGGGGCCCAAGAATCTAGAGTCTTTGTAACTGGATTCGGGCATTCTCCAGTTCAGAAATGAGAGAAGACAATATAAAATGGAAAAATGAATTAAATCACAATTTGGCCAAAATGGAGGAAGATGCTGATCTGCCTCCACCTGTCCCAAAGAAGCAGTGCCATCTATAGGAACGAAGCTGGGAGATGCAGATGTGTAGGCCCTGGGGAGCCCTGATAGGTACTGCAGTCAGTTTCCTCCAGCCCTGCATTCCTTCCTGGGCCAGGGCTTTGGCCTGGCCAAAGCTTCCATCCTGGGCATGGGATGGTTGCATGCAGGGAGCTAGGACACTGACAGGATAATGTAGGGATAGAGAAAAAAGAAATTTGGAATTTCTATGAAATTTTCTGATTTTAACTGGGCCCCGCCACCATCCCCTATCTTGTCCATTCTGCAGTCTTGAGGGATGTGGGGCTCGCTGACATCTGGTCTTTTATTGCTGGGTTGGTGCAAAGATCTCCTCAAGGGCACACAGAGCTTGAGTGAAAAGAGCCAACTTCTGTGCTTTTCTTTACAGTTCCATTGCATTCTGTGTTCTTAAACAATGCTTGATTTTGTATATTTTAAAGCTTCATAAATGAGCCAACTTGCAAAGTTGCCCACTGGCTCCACCTAGTGGAAGACTTGGGAACCCTGCTCCAAAGACTCCCAGATCTGTGAATAAATTTTTCTGAAGATATTACTGATTGTTCGTCCACCAAGTGGTCTTGCAGGGCTTGTCCCATCCTTTGGTGTGATCTGACCCTTCATCAGAGGGGAAGTGACAGACTGTTAAGAGTCAGTATCAAAAGATCCTTTTTGAGACAAATTTGAGCAACAAACCAGGCTTAGAAAGAGTGATTCCCAGACTAAGCTTTTACTAGGAGTCCTGAAACACCTGTGTAGGGTCTTCCAGGTGAAGCACTGGGAGGGCTTGCAGTGAAGCCCTTTAGTCAGCATCTGCTCTCCCAGACTCTAGGTTCCCTGGCTGTAGTCACTATCTTATCAAGTTCTCTGGACCCCTATTCACCTTATGGGGCTCCACTTCTCTCAAAGGATCTGGGGGCTATCCACTATGAAGGTCACCAGGGACGCCTGTGAGGACATGGGGCTTACAACGGGTGCTCACACCTACCTCCCCTCTCATTCCCTATCCTTTCCATCCTCCTCAACCTGTGTGCATGGAGAACTTTGCCATCTGAGCCCCCACACTCTCCTCATTCACCCTTGGGCTACCTGCACCTGAGTGTGGTCCCAAAACCCAAACACTTTCTCTAATGGTAGAGGCTAAGAGCTCCCACATCTCCTCTGCCTCATCCTCCCCCTTCAAAAGTGTAGATCCTGCAGTTCTATCTGGGAGTCCATTTGTGATGGGGGCAGGCTCCCAGAGGCCCCAGCTGTGGGGTCAATGAGGCATCAGCACAATGACCAAGTAACCCTGGCTGCTAACTCACATTCAGGGTGGTTGGTAAAAAATTCTATATGTGCAATTAAATTCTTTCTTTATTGTGTTACAAAATGGCACACATTGCTGTGAAAACCTTGGAAGATCAGAACAGGAGGAGATCTCAGACCTGCATGGAGGAGTACCCGAGACCACAGCATCTGAGCCACGCTGCCATCTCTTCTGGTCTATGAGCAGGAGATGGAAGCTATCAGAAGCAAGGAAGCCTTGCTTTGCACACTTCACTGTTGAAGCTGACCTGGAAGGCACTTGGTAGAAGCCTCCCACTCCACCTCCACCAGGGCTGGACATGGCCATTGCCTCCTCTCCACTTGCCAGGGCTGAGTGATGCCATTGTTTGCAGAGGGCCGTGGACATTTACAGTCTGGATTTTCCAAGAGCCAACGCTTCCTTTGCATCTGGGGGAAGGCATATATTTTTATTTACCTTTCACTACAACCACTTCTTCCCTGCAGGAGCATAAGCACCTCTCATGTCAATGTCATTCCTCAAGCCATGTCGGTCAGATCCTTTTTTCCTAGTTCTGGTCCCCATCATTCTCTCCCTTTACCTATAAACTGGACCCATCATCTCAGGCCTGATCAGGAGCACAATCTGCAACCACACTCCCAGCCCAAGACAAAAACTACCCCAGCCCCTAACTGTCCTCTAGAGACTCAGGAGATTCCCAGAAGCTGCCAGAAGGTCACTCCAGAAGAGACCTCGGAACTCACCATATAGTATGCATGAGTCCACTGAGTGTGTTCACTGGGTTAAACATCCATATGGCTTGGTGCAGTGGCCACCCCTGCAATTCCAGCTACTGGGAAGGCTGAGGCAGGAGGATCACATGCGTGAGACCAGCCTGGGCAACATTGTGACATCCTGTGTTGAAATTGAAAAGAAAAAAAAAAAGTGTGGGAGAGTGCCCCTGGGATCCATCCGCAGTACCACAAATAAACAAATACATGATGTGCCAAGAGCCAGCAACAGGGTCCAGGATGGTCCCAGACCTGCCTGTGGAGGAAGCGAGTAGCCAGCACCATCACGCCTGGCCCTGCCTCCGCACATCTGGACCTGCTGCCTGACAGCTGAGTTTGGCTCAGGTTGTCTAGGACAAGGTGGTCCTGGTTTTTATCTTGGCATTTGCCTTTTCTTGACCTGGCTCATCTCAGCCCTGGTCTTGGTCTGGACTTTGGTTTTAGTCTTGAATGGACCCTTGGCCTTGTGCCTTATCCTGCTCTGTACACACAGGCTTCTGTGTACCCTAGATTTAACTTCAATCTAAGTATGTCCAAGTCTCTGAATGGACCCACCAACTCATGGGGCTCCCTCAGAGACAACTTCATGGTAGACTATGCCTGTCACCTCACTGGAACAGCCAGGCAGAACAGCCCAACAGGCAACAGGACAGACCTGGTTCCTCTTTGACTTGTTCCTGTCTGCATCCTCCCCTGGAGGGTCCTGCTCTACCAGGTAGAGCATGGTCCAGGGGGCATATGGGCCTCAGTTCTGGTACCTGCTCTGCCCTTAATTGCTTGGGTACCACTGGCAAAGTCACATAAACCCCCGAGCATCCTTTGCCATTTAGAAACTGAGGGGAACACTGTTCCCTTACAAACTTGAGGCAGATGGTCCATGACATCAGGTGTGTTGAGCATCCTGCCAGACTCAGGGAATAAAAGGTGCTGTCAACAAAGGAAAGCTCTACTCTCACCGTCTCCCAGCAGGATGGACCTGGGAACCCAGCCTGCCTTCACACCCTCAAGTCGGTGCCCACACTGGGTGCCTCCCCTTCCAGCACCCCACATTTCCTACCCCCACACCTCCCACTTGCTCTGTGCTCACATTCTCTCCCTCTCCCCGTCTAATTTCTACTCCTGGTTCCCCCTGTAACTTCCAGAACATCCAAAAGGAGGTTTAGTCCCACTCCTTGGGCTTAATGCTGGGGCAGAGGCCAGTCCTGCAGCTTAGGGAGGGCCCAGCCTGACCAGGAAGGTGTTGGTGCCAGCTCTGTGGCCATGCCCTGCTTGACATTGGCCTGCAGACCTGGCCAGAACTCTGCTAGGGATGGAGCCTCTCAGAAGAATGCTCCAGGGCTGCTGGGAGAGTGCTACAGGGAGTGGCAGGCAGCACTGCAGGGCTCTCAAGGCATAGGACTAGTGGCCAGAGCAGAGCCCCATGTGGGAAGCACCACTGTCTAGCATATAGCAGACAGATGTTCCCCAAAGGCCCAGCCAATGAGTGTGCACAGAGCATTCCAAGAACACATATCTGTGGGCCAGTGCACACAACCCCCTGGTTAAAACCTCAGAACCAAAAATGTACAGAGCTGGGGGCACCTTGGCCTGAGTCCATCTGACAGGCAGATCTGTTCTTGCTCTCTGTGGCCTTCTGTGCAGCGGCATCATGGCCCTGCCCATTCTGTCCAGCTTCTCAGCTCCTTCACCTTCACTCTTCATCACACATCTGAAATAAAATTTCCATATCACATTTCACATCCTGCTCTACTGGCTTAACAACCATCCTCCTCCCGCTTTCAAGTGCTTGACAATTTCTAGAAGTGGCCAAATGAGCAGAGTTTCTTCTGATTGTTCCATCTGCATTGTTTAGCCCAAGGGATGTGAGCTTGAGGCTGGGTTGTGTGCTGGTCCAGTTACCAACTCGCTTTCCAAATACTTCCTACTGGCTTCTTGGCCTGTAAATATTTGGAAATGTCCAATTCATCTCAACCTCTCTGGCACTTGATATTTTCATTTTGAGAAAGGTCTTCCCTGATCAGGAGGGTGAGATCTGACCTCCTGGCTTGGCTTTTTATTTGTTTCCAAGTTCTGAGTTCTAAGGCCTCACTAGGGTTTATGTGTTTGCCCAATCTCTTAGGTTTTGGTTTTTCTCCTGAAAGTCCCAATGAAGATAAGTATGATTTCCTTAAACTCTGACTTCAAGTTCAGAGGAGCCATGCAGAGCCCAACCCAGTCTGACCACGGGGGTTTGGGATGCTCAAGAGGGATGCAGTGAGAGGCTCCAGGAGAAAAGTGATGTGGAGGGGCTGGAGGGCCAGGAGACACCAGGGGAGGGAGATCAGCCCTGAATGCTGGTGGGGAGCAAGGGAGGCTCTTGCTTGCGCTCTTCAGAAAAAGAGAAGGATACAGAGGAGCCTGAGCACTGGTGGGTGAGGGGCACTCACCAGCAGGGAACTGAGGTGACTGTGTGCTAGTGGGCAAGGGGCCCTAACCATCAGGATTCAGAGTCCATGAAACCTTTTGGAGAATATACCTAAGCCCAATGTCTCAGTGATTTCAGTGATGGTGGGACAATGGTGCGTTCTCACAGGTCTCAGGAAGTCCTCCATGATGGTGGGAAGATTTTCTTTGCCACATTTCACACTGATCTGTCAAGGTGGGAATTGCACATGATCCACAGATCCCAGAGGGCTTCATCTCTGGTGAAAAGAGAGTCACACATCATAGAAGATCCTGACAAGAGTTGGAAATTTAGCTTTAATTCACTGGTCACAGGGACCTCAGAAATCCTGGGCATGTTTCAATAATCCATAAGAGTACAGTGACTTGAGCAAGAGTGTGGAAATTCTGGAAAATGAGTGAACAAACCAGGTCCCCAGTGCTATTGGAATTGAGATCCACCAACAATTGTCTTGTGGTTTTCAGAAATTGGTGAGAAGTCTCTGAATGGCGGCACCAAAATGTAAGCAAGGTTGTTTGAAAGAAGAACTATCCAGAATTTTCTCCAAGGCTTCAGTAGTGTTGACCTGGACATTCAGTCAAGACCGAAGATGTTGTACTGGCACTAGAGGAAAAGGGACTCACCCATAAGGTTCATAAACTGAGCCAGGTAGCACAGGAATCAGAGAAGACTGAGCATTGGTGGGTACAGGGCAATACCCCCAGGATTCAGAAGAGACTTTGAGGACTGGTGGGAGAGGGGCACTCACACGGAACCCCAAGGACACTGAGAATTAGAGGACTAAAAATGCTTACACTCAGGACCATGGACACTGAGCCTTTGTGGAGAGAGGCACACATCCACAGAACACAGAGGAGACTGAGCATTGTTAGGTGAAGGGAACCATCCAAGGATGCTGAGGAGACCGAGCAGTGCAGAACAAGCGGCAACAAACCACAGGACCCAAACAACACTGAGCACTGGTGTCAAGATGGGAATCGCACATACAAAGGCAGAAGAGATTGAGCACTGCTGGGCAAGGGTCACCACCCTAAAGACCCTGAGGAAACTGAGAACTGGTGAGTAAAAGGTGATCATCAAGAGGACCCAAGAAAGAAAGAGAACTGGTGAGCTCGTTGTGTTCAGCTACAGGTTGAAAGGAGTTTGAGCAATACTAGGTGAGGTGTGCTCACCCGAAGAAGGCAAGAAACTCAGAAACTGTGTAGACCTATGATAGGCCACAGGGACCTCACGAAATTGAGCACTGAAGGGCGAGGTACACTCTACACAAACAATAAGAAAATTTTGAGCACTTGTACCTAACAGGCATCATGAGAAAAAGAGAAGACTGAGCACTGAGAGACTAAAGGTGCTACCACAAGAAACATAGAGACTGAGCAAAAGTGGGAGAGGGGCGCTCACCCACAGGGCACAGAGTCCTGGGAACCTTTGGTAGAGAATCCTTCCACTCAATGTCTCGGTTACCTTGGTAAGGGTGGGACAGTGGTGCTATTTCCCAGGTCTCAGGGAATTCTCCATGATGGTGGGGAGCTGTCCTTGGCGGCCACAGTTCCCACTGTCCTGTCAAGGTGGGCATTGTTCCTGATCCAAAAGTCCCAGAGAGTTTTTCCCTGGAGCAAAGATAACGCCCAGTGGAAAGTTACAGGAGATCTGAAAAGAGTAGGATATTTGACTTTCATCCAGTGGTCCCAGGACTTCCAAACTCCTGGGCATGTTGCAAGCATCCACAGAGCACAGCCAACTGAGCACAACACTGGGGAAATAGTGGCAAATGAGCGAGTGATCAATCCCAGGCATTCAAGCTGTTTGAAATTAGATCCACTAACTATAGTTTTGTGGTTGCAGGCTCTGTTGAGAAGCCTGTCTGAATGACTTCAGGAAAGACCAAACATGGTCTTTGGAAATACAGAGGAAAGACTCAGATTGCTCCAAGGTTCCCAGGAAGTGTTAATGAGGGACCCCCATCTCAGGTCAAAGAGGGTGTCCTTGCAAAGAAGAAAAAGGCACACACCCAAAGAGTTCATTCAAAGAGCCGGATGGCATAGAGCTAAGAGGACATAGGGCACTGAAGGCTGAGGGGCACTAACCCAAAGAGCAAAAGCTGCTGAGCGGTTGTGGGTGAGGGGCGCTCACTCCCAGGCCCCGAAGAAGAATAAACACAGGTGGGACATAAAGGACAGGTGCCACCCACAGGAACCTGAGAAGATGAGCACGGCTGGGCAAAAGGCACAAGCCCAGAGGCCACAGTGAAGGATCAACACTAACAGGCATGGGGCCCTACCAAGCAGGACCTTGAGAAAAGGAAACAGGGCTGGGAATGGGGGCCTACACTCAGAGGACATGGAGCACTTTGAGCAATGCTGGGTGGGGGAGCTCACACGCAGGGCCCAGAGCACACTGGGGAATGGTGGACCCTGGGGCACTCACCCACAGCAACAAGGCCAGGACAAAAAAAAAAGGGGGGAAGCGCGCTACCTCCAAGAAACTAGGGAACCTGAGTCCCCTTGGGCCAGAACTGCTCCCCTCCACACTCAGGGCGGTCTGAGCATTGCTGGGTGAGGGGCGCTCACCCACAGGACCCAGAGAAGTCTGAGTGCTTGGGGGACTGAGGATGCTCAGCCACAGCAACCCTAGAGACCGAGCACTGGTAGCAAAGGGGCGCTCACCTAAAGGGCTCAAAGTCCTGAGAACCTTTGTCAGAGGATCTCTTGGTCACATGCTTCAGTTACTGGGGCCAGGGTGGGACAGCCTGCAATGTTACATGCCTCAGGAGGTCCTCCAAGATGATGGGGAGGTGTTCTTGCCTAATCTCCCACCTTCCTGCCCAGGTGAGGTTTGCTCCTGATCCAAAGGTCCAACAAGGTACTTCTCTAGGGCCAAGGTAGGGCCTGGTGGCAAGACCCAAGAGATCCTGACAAGACTTGTACATTGGCCTTACAGCCACTGGTCAGGGACCTTAAGATCCTGGGCATGTGACAGTCATGCACAAGAGCACATCCCCATGAGCAAAAGAACCAGGAACTGGTGATTCAGCTGGGATGGATCCAGGTCCTTCATACCCTTGGAGTTGAGATGCCCTAACAGTGAGTGGTCTTGAGCTCACAGGTTTTGTGGACAAGCCTGCCTGAAGGGCCACAGCAAAGGCCGAGCAAAGTGTGGGCCAAGAGCAAGTATCCATAGTGCTCTCCAAGTTTCCCAGGTGGCCTTGACAGGGACGCTTCACCCCTCAGGCCAAAGAGGGTGTCCCAGCCTGGGAGGGAGAGAACCCACCACCCACACAGTTCGCTCCCCAGGCACCAGGGGGCATTGGGGTTCAGAGGAGACTGGGCCCTGGCGGGCGAGGGGCGCTCACCCACCGGGCCCAGGGCAGACTGAGCACTGGGGAGGGAGGGGCACCACCCCTGCAGGCCCCGGAGGAGACCCCCTGAGCACTACTGGGCGAGGGGCACTCACCCACAGGACACAGAGGGGACTGAGCCGGGGGGCGCTCAGCCTCAGGACACGGGGGACCCCGGGGACCTGCGGGCCCCAGAGCTCACTGGTCCTTAGGGCCCTTGGGGGGCTCACCCAGGAGGCCCGGGCGCACCGAGGACCCGCGGGCAAGGGGCGCTCACCCGCAGGCCTTGGAGGACAACAGGGAAGCCTCCTGGGCCCCCACCCCCACCCCTACCCCTGCAAGACAGGCACTTGCCTGCCCGCAGGACCCTGAGGACACTGGGCGCTGAGGGGCGAGGGGCGCTCACCCAAAGGCCGCAGTGACGCAGCAATGCTAGTGTCCCAGGAGCCCTCCCAAGCAGGATCTTGGGGAGAGGGAACAGGGCTGGGACCGGGGGTGGGGACCTCGCACCCACAGCACCCCCAAGAGCACACTGAGCACTGCAGGCCCAGGGGCACTCACCAGCAGGGCCCAGAGCACACTGGGCACCTGAGGCCCTCTGGGGGCACTCCCCCACAGCCACCAGGCCAGGCCCAGCACTGCCTAAGGGAGGGGCGCTCACCCCCAGCAACTAGGGAATCCTGAGCCCCCTCGGGCCAGGGCTGCTCCCCAACACCCACTCAGGTCTGCCTGAGCACTGCCGGGTGAGGGGCGCTCACCCACAGGACCCACAGCAGCCTGAGCGCTGGGGGGCTGAGGGTGCTCCCCCGCAGAAACCCTGGAGAATGAGCTCAGGTGGGAGAGGGGCGCTCGCCCACAGGGCTCAGAGTCCCGGGCACCTTTTACAGAGGATCCTTCGGCCCCGAGTCCCCCGTTACCTGGGTCAGGGTGGGACAGTGGTGCCCTTTCACTGGTCTCAGCAGTACCTCCAAGATGGAGGGGAGATGTCCTTTACGGAATGTCCCTCCATCCTGCCTAGGAGGAGGGCATTGCTCCTGATCCAGAGGTCCCACAGGGTTCTTCCCTGGGGCCAAGAGAGCGCCCGGTGGCCCTTGCCTGCTGTCCAGGGTCCCCATGGAGATGCTCACACGCTGGGAAATTGGCCCTGCATCCACTGGTCCCAGAGACATCCGCAATCCAGGGTGCGTGCCAGGCTTGCACAGGAGCACAGACCCAGGGGCACAAAGGCCAGAAAATGGTGTGTCAGGCAGGATGCATCCGAATCCTTGGGTGTGCTTGCCCTTGGAGTTGAGATGCCCTAACAGTGAGTGGTCTTGGGCTCCAAGGTTTTGAGCACAAGCCTGCCTGCAGGGCCGCACCAAAGGCCAAAAGCCAGGTGTTTGCCAGGAGGAGCTCTCCACCTTGCTCCAAGTCTCCAGGGTGGCGTCCTCTGCAGGGACTCTTCACCCTGCAGGCCAAAGAGGGTGTCCCAGCCTGGGAGAGCAAGACTCCAGCCACACAGTTCACTCCCCAGGCGCCAGGTGGCCTCAGGGCTCAGAGGAGACTGGGCCCTGGCTGGCAAGGGGAACTCCCCCACAGGCCCAGAGGACACTGAGCCTGGCAGGCGAGGGGCGCTCACCCACAGGGCCCAGGGCAGACTGAGCACTGGCGAGGGAGGGGCACCACCCACAGGCCCCAGAGGAGACCCACTGGGCACTGCTGGGCGAGGGGCGCTCACCACTCAGGACCCAGAGGGGACTGAGAGCCAGGAGTGCTCAGCCTGGGGACACAGAGGACAATAGGAACCCGCGGGCGAGGGGCGCTCACCCGCGGGGTCCCAGAGGTCACTGGTCCCTGGCGCGCCTGGGGGGCTAACCCCAGAGGCCCTGGCACACCGAGGACCTGCGGGCGAGGGGCGCTCACCCGCAGGCCCCGGAGGACAAGGAAGCCTGCTGGGCACCCCCCACAAGGCAGTCTGCTCACCCACAGGACCCCGAGGACACTGGGCACTGGCGGGCGAGGGGCGCTCATCCGCAGCACGCAGTGCAGAATGAATGCCAGGGACCCAGGGGCCCTCCCAGCAGGAGCCTGGGGAAAGGGAACAGGGCTGGGGCCCCAGGGAGTTGGGGCGGGGGCCGCCACGCTTGCACCATCAGCACCCCAGAGCACACTGAGCACTGCAGGGCAAGGGGCGCTCACCAGCAGGGCCCAGAGCGCCCTGGGGACTGCAGGCCGCCTGGGGCGCTCACCCACAGCCAGCAGGCCAGGCCCAGCACTGCCGAAGGGAGGGTTGCTCACCCCCAGGAACTAAGGAAGCCTGAGCCCCCCCCGAGGGCCAGGGCGGCTCCCCTCCACACTCAGGGCCGCCCTGAGCACTGCTGGGTGAGGGGCGCTCACCCCCTGAACCCCGAGCAGCCTGAGCGCTGGGGGGCTGAGGAAGCTCACCCGCAGCAACCCTGGAGAATGAGTGCCAGTGGGCCAGGGGCGCTCACCCACAGGGCTCAGAGTCCTGGGCCCCTTTTGGGGAGATGCCCTCAGCCCCAAGTCTCCCTTACCTGGGCCAGGGTGGGACAGTGGTGCCCTTTTCACTGGTCTCAGCAGGTCCTCCATGATGGTGGGGAGATGTCCTCTGCCAAATCTGCCCTGCTCCTGCCCAGGTGGGCGTTGCTCCGCATCCAAGGGTCCCACAGGGTTCTTCCCTGGGGCCCAGAGAGCTCCCGGTGGCACCTCCCAGGAGATCCCCACAGGCCTTGGAAATTGGCCCCGCTTCCACTGGTGCCAGGGACCTCCGCAATCCCGGGCAGGTTGGGGTCATGCACAGGAGCGCAGCCCCATGGGCCGAAAGGCCTGAAAATGGTGTGTCCGGCGGGATGGATCCAGGTCCAGGGTGCCCTGGGAGTTGAGATCCCCTAACAGTGTTCTTGGGGTTGCAGGTTTTGAGCACAAGCCTGCCTGCAGGGCCGCACCAAAGGCCAAAAGCCAGGTGTTTGCCAGGAGGAGCTCTCCACCTTGCTCCAAGTCTCCAGGGTGGCGTCCTCTGCAGGGACTCTTCACCCTGCAGGCCAAAGAGGGTGTCCCAGCCTGGGAGAGCAAGACTCCAGCCACACAGTTCACTCCCCAGGCGCCAGGTGGCCTCAGGGCTCAGAGGAGACTGGGCCCTGGCTGGCAAGGGGAACTCCCCCACAGGCCCAGAGGACACTGAGCCCTGGCAGGCGAGGGCCTGTCACCCACAGGGCCCAGGGCAGACTGAACACTGGCGCGGGAGGGGCACCACCCACGGGTCCCAGAGGAAACCCACTGGGCACTGCTGGGGGAGGGGCGCTCACCCCTCAGGACCCAGAGGGGACTGAGAGCCGGGGGCACTCAGCCTGGGGACACAGAGGACACCGGGGACCCGCGGGCGAGGGGTGCTCACCCGCGGGGCCCCAGAGGTCACTGGTCCCTGGCGCGCCTGGGGGGCTAACCCCAGAGGCCGGGGCACAAGGAGGACCCGCGTGCGAGGGGCGCTCACCCGAAGGCCCCGGAGGACAAGGAAGCCTGCTGGGCCCCCCCACAAGGCAGGCGGCTCACCCACAGGACCCCGAGGACACTGGGCACTGGTGGGCGAGGGGCGCTCACCAGCAGGGCCCAGAGCGCCCTGGGGACTGCAGGCCGCCTGGGGCGCTCACCCACAGCCAGCAGGCCAGGCCCAGCACTGCCGAAGGGACGGGTGCTCACCGCCAGGAACTAAGGTAGCCTGAGCCCCCCAAGGGCCAGGGCGGCTCCCCTCCACACTCAGGGCCGCCCGGAGCACTGGTGGGTGACAGGCGCTCACCTGCAGAACCCTGAGCAGCCTGTGCGCTGGGGGTTGAGGGAGCTCACCCGCAGCAACCCTGGAGAATGAGTGCCCGTGGGCGAGGGGCGCTCGCCCACAAGGCTCAGAGTCCGGGGCACCTTTTGCAGAGTATCACTCGTCCCCGTGTCCCCTGTTACCTGGCCAGGGTGGGACAGTGGTGCCCTTTCTCTCGTCTCTGCAGTTCCAAGAATAGACTGGTGTCCCTGTAGACCCCACATTTCCTAGTCTCGGGTTCAATCTTCAGTTTCTCCAGTCCCAGCCCTTCCAAGTTCTGGGCCAGGTGTGTCTCTCCCAGCTGGTCCTGCCGTGCTCACTGTGGAGCCAACCCAGGTCCCCATCCTGGCCACACATCCTGTGTGCTCCATGCCTGCCTGCTCATCTGCAAATTGGAGGGAACAGCAACCCCTATGAGGCCAGGGAGCCTTGAGGAGCATGGAGTAACGTGTGGAGTGTGGCTGGCTCAGCCCTGGACACGTGTGCTGTCCTTGCTGTGGTTATTTCCCAGATGCAAAGAGCTGCCCACGTGGGCTCTCCCCGTCTTCACTTCTCCCACCTCCTACTCTGGCTCTTCCCTCCTCACCACCTCTCCCTCTCTTTTCCTACTGTCCCTGCTGGACTTGGCCCTACAGAGTCCCTCCTCTCTCCCCACCCCACCTAGCCCCTTCCTGTGCCCTATTGTCCTCCACTGTCCCTCCCAAGCTGTGTCCTGGGATCATCCCCTCCTGGATGTTGCCCAGTCACCTTCTACCAAACGGTTGTGAGTTTCTCCTGTTCCAAGCCTGCTCCTTCTCATCCTCCCAGTCACTTAACTATGCACCCGGCATCTGCAGCAGCCTTCTGGTGCCCCAGCCCCACAAGCTGCCACTGGTGGGCTGGTCCAACAGCACCACACTGCCTCCCACCTGTCCAGCCCTCCATCCCAGCTGCTGGACAAGGCCCTGCCATTTCCCCTCTGTCCTGCCCTCCGTCCTCCCGTCCTGGCTGCAGCGCACCTCTGACCTGGTCAGTGCCCTGTTCTCCTACAGGGGCTTTTTACCCAAGAAGTGCTCCTCCTTCCCACCAGAATGAGCCCAAACTCCTGGGTCCCCACTGAAGCTAAGAGGCCCTCTGAGACCCGTGACCCACTTCACTCTATCTTTGGACCTTTTTCTGAATGCTTTGCTCTTGTTGTTGTGTGTTTCTCACCACTGAAAACAAAGAATAAACCCGAACAGGAAAACACACAAAAGCTCTTACATGAACTTTTACACAGGGATACACCCCTGCAACCACTCTCCGGAAGTCCCTGTGCTACCCCTGTCCCGTAACTGCTGTTTTGATTTCTTTCGCCAGCTCCCAGTCTTTTCTACTTTGGAAACATCCTCAGGTAGAATGCAGGGGTGAGGCTGCTCTGAACTCAGTGTGGACTCGATGCTGTGCCTGTGCACCATGGTCCTGTCCCCTCTGCTCTGTGCTGCTGAGTGATGTGCTGTTGATGAGTGTGTCACACTGGGTCCATCTTTCTTCTGTTGATGGACAGACTGGGAATGAACACACACAAGTCCCTGGGGATGCTGACTTTCATGCTTTCTGACTGTGTGGCTGGGAAAGCAAGTGCTGGGGCACAGGGAGGCTGATGTGGAGTGCAAGAGTCAGCTTTCCATTGCTGTAACACAATGCCTGAGGAAGGGTTTATATTGTCTGACAGTTTAAAAGTTTTCCAATCAGGGCTGCTTTGGGGCCTGTGGTGAGATAACATATCATGGAGGAGACCATGGCAGAGCCAACTTCACAACTCATGTCTGGGATGCAAGAGAGAAAAGGGAAGAAACAGGTCCCTTCAAGTACACACCTCGGTGACTTGAATGAAACCTCCCACTAGGCCTGACCTCCTAAGTTCCACCACCTTGCAGAAGCACCATCTGGGGACTGGCCTTTAACACATGGGCCTGTGGGGCACTCTGTCCTCCAGGCAGTCCTGCTGGGATCCATTCCTCTTGCTGCATGAGACACACCTACACTAAACAATTATTCTTGTTTCTATGAAACCCAGATCCCACCAGTGCCCTTTCTGCTGAGGCAGGCCCAGGGCCTATGGGGTTGCCCGATCTTCACCCTGTGGGGAAAGCATGAGGGCTGCCACTTCAGGGGTGAGTTGAATGTAAAGGGCAGGACAGAGCCACTGACATTTCCTGTTTCACTTGCCATCCCCATGGCTACCCCAGTATCTGTCTCAGCCAGAGCCTTTCCTGCCTCCTGGATGGCATGGCCTCCCCCAGCCTCTTCACCCATCTGGTCTAGGCCACAGGGGACTCCAGGCCTTGGAAACAGCAGGAAAGGGCACAGAGCTCTCTGAGCACATGGGGGGCAGAAGGGTGGCCCTCCAGGGTAGGGCTCAGAGGACCTCCTCTCTGGAATCTCCCTCCAATCCTGACTGTGCCCCAGTGACCTGCCCCAAAGCCCAGGAGCAGCTTGGGGTGGCCTGGGAAGGTGGGGCTCTGCCCTAAGGAGGACTTGCTGTGGGAGTCTGGCATAGGAGGAGAAGGGAAGAAATATGGGGAGTCCAGGAGGGAACTGAAGAGACCCTGGAAGCTCAACACTGCAGGTCCAGGCTGCTCATGGCCACTGGATGTGCAGGGAACATGGACAGCACCTCAGTGAGGGCCCCAAGGTCAGTAGCCTGGGGACACTTGCGAGTCCCGGCAGGGTCATAGGCACAGGAGAAGAACTTTTGTATTCCTGGGGCCCAAGAATCTGCAGTCCCTGATGATTGACTGGGGTATTGGCCAACATCAGAACTAAGACAACATAAAAAGGAAAAGTGAATTTAATCACAATTTGGCCAAACAGTGGAAGAAGCTGACCTGCATCTGCCTGTCCCACAAACACTGCCACCTACAGGAAGGAAGCCTTGGGACACAGATGGGTAGGCCCTGGGGACCCTACTAAGGAGCATGGTCAGTTCCCTCCAGCCCTAGTTTTCTTCCTGAGCCAGGGCTTTGGCCTGGTAAATGCTTCCATCCTGGTCAAGGAAGGCTAGCCTGCAGGGAGCTGGGACATGGCAGGAAATGGCAGGGACTGAGAAAAAAGTAACTAGGAGCTTTTCTTTGAAATTTTCTGATTTTAATTGGGCGATGTCACTGTCCTCCATCTTGTCCATCCCACAGTCTTGAGGGATGTCGGGCTCCATGTCATCTGGCCCTTTATTGAGGGTTGATGCTGAGATCCCCTCAAGGGCACCCAAAACTTGACAGTGAAAAAGCCAAACTGCAAAGATGTCCACTGGCTCCACCTAGTGGAGGACATGGGAACCCTGCTCCAAAGCCTTGACAACACCTGGTTTGGGCCATCTTCATTTTGACAATTCCCGCATCTCTGAATAATTGTTTCTGAAGACATTACTGATTGTCCACCAAATGGTCTGAGCCCATGTCACCAGGATGGACTTGTCCCGTCATTTAGACTGATCTAAATGATCTTTTTAAAAGGGAAGTGACAGACTGTTAAGAGTCAGTGTCAAAAGATCAAATTTTAGCCAAATTTGAACAACAAAACAGGCTTAGAGCAGTTCCCACGCTAAGATTTTACCTGAGTCTTAAGCACCTGCCTGTGTGGGAGGCCATCCTCACATGTGATCTACCTCCCTGGCTGGGTGAGAGGCACTTAGACACATCTTTGTCTCCAGAGCTTTCCCCACCCTTCTCAAGTCAGAGGGCTTGTCTGTGTGGAGGTGTGTCTGGCCACAACCCCTGAAGACCCAATCGTCACACCTGACCTTGGGACACTGCCTCCCTTAATCTTCACTGGATGGGATTTTCCCCAGAACTTTTTGTTCCCCAATAAAAGTCCACTCCCTGGTGTGTTCTTTCTCTCTCGCTGGCCTCTTCAGTAAACCTCGCTACTCTAATAGGTAGCTTGAGGCTGGAGGTAGGGAGAAGCTGTCCTGGAGCTGGTTTAAAGGTAACTAGAGCCTGTCTCTTTAATTCAAACTCCCTTTTGGATTTGCCTCGTAGCCAAACCTTCATTTATGAAGCCTGTGCTGGCCAAGGGCTAAATGCCTGCGGTCTGCCAGGTACAGCACCGGGAGGGCTTGCAGAGAAGGAGCGGCCCTGGTCAGCATCTGCCCTCCTGCTCAGCCCCAGGCTCCAGGCTCCCTGGCTGCAGTCACTGTCCTGTGCAAGTTCCCAGGACCCCCTTTCACAGCATGGGACTCTACTTCTCTCCAGGGCTCTGTGGGTGTCCACCAAGAAGGTCACTGAGGAAGTCCGTGAGGACATGGGGCTCATAGCAGGTGCTCAGACCCACCTCCCATCTCATTCCCCATCCTCCCAACCCTGGGTGCATGGAGAACTTTGCCATCTGAGCCCCCACACTCTCCTCATTCACCCTTGGGCTACCTGCACCTGAATGCAATGCCAAAACCTAGACACTTTCTCTAATGGTAGATGCTCTATGCTCACATCCTCTCCCTCTTCCCCTCCAATCCTAACTGCCTCTCTCCCCCTGCAAAAGAAGGCTCAGTCCCACGCCTTGAGCTCCTGCACCTCCTGTGCCTCAACCTCTCCCTTAAAAGTGTGGATCCTGCAGTTCTAGTTGGGAGTCCATCTGTGATCAGGAACAGGCTCCTGGAGGCCCCAGATGTGGGGTCAATGAGGCATCAGCACAGTGACCCAGTGACCGTGGCTACAAACTCACACTCAGGGTCTTTGGGAAAACATTTTATCTGCAATTAAATCCTATCTTTATTGTGTTACAAAAAAGCACACTTCATAGGGGAAGGTGGAGAAGGTGAGAGCAGGAGGAAGCGATGGCCTGCATGGAGATGCACAGGAGACCTCAGCCCTGGAGCCAGACCGGCATCTCTGTGGTCTGTGAGCAGGGAGATGGAGGCCAGCAGAAGCAGCCAAACCTTGAGCACTCTGCTGTTGAAGCTGATCAGGAGGCACTTGGTAGACGCTTCTACTCCACCTCTGACCAGGGCTGCATTGGCCTTCGCCTCCTTTCCACGTGGCAGGGCTGAGCAAGGCCATTATCTTAGAGGGCAGGGGACATCTGCAGTCCGGATTTTCCAAAAGAGCCAAGGCTGCCTTTCCATGTGAAGATGGCTTATGATTTTATTTACCTTTCACTACACCACTTCTTCCCTGGAAGGGCAGAAGTAAGAACCTCTCAGTGTCATCCCTCAAGCCATGGGGATCAGATCTTTTATCTAGTTATGGTCCCCCCATCAGTCTGTCCCTTTCATCTATGGACTAGACTCATCATCTCAGGCCTGGTCAGGAGCACAATCTGCAGCCACATTTCCAGCCAAAGACAAAAACTACCCCAGCCCCCACTGTCCTCTAAAGACTCAGGAGACTCCCAGAACCTGCCAGAAGCTCACTCCAGAAGAGAGCTCAGAACTCACCCCACAGTGTGCATGAGTCTGCCATTGAGTGTGGTCACTGGGACAAAACATCCACAGAGCCTGGTGCAGTGGTCATACCTATAATGCCAGCTACCAGGAGACTGAGGCAGGAGGATCACATGTTTGAGGCCAGATTGGAGGATTTCCTGAGATCCTGTGTTGAAATTAAAAAAAAAAAAAAAAAAAAAAAAGTCTGGCAGAGTGCCCCTGGGTTCTGTACCCAGTATCACAAACCAACAAATGCATGCATGTTCTTTAAACATCCACACACTGATGTGCCAAGAGCCAGCATTAGGATCCAGGATGATCCCAGACCTGCCTGTGGAGGAAGCGAGTACCCATCAGCACCACGCCTGTCCCTGCCTCAGCACGCCTGGTCCTGCTGCCTGTCCACTGTCAGCTGAGCTTGGCTCAGGTGTGTCTAGGATGGGGTTGCCCTAGTCTTTATCTTGGCATTTGCTTTGTCTTGACCTGGCTCAGCTCAGCCTGGACTTGGTCTGGGCTTTTAGTCTTGTATGGACTCTTGGCCTTGTGACTTATCCTACTCTGTTTACACAGGCTTCTGTGTGCTCCTAGATTTAACTTCAGTCTAGGTATGTCCAAGTCTCTGAACGAGCCCACCAACCCATAGGGCTCCCTTGGGGACAGCTGCTTGGTAAAGCGCCTGTCATCTCACTGGAACAGTCAGGCAGAACAGCCTCATAGCCATACGACAGGACTTGGCCTCTCCTTAACCGGCCCCTGTCTGCATCCTTCCCTGGAGGGTGCTGCTAGTATCACACAGAGCATGGGCCCGGGGGCAGATGGGCCTGGGTTCTGGTACCTGCTCTGCCCCTCATTGCTTGGGTTCCACTGACAAAGTCACATCAATCCCCTGAGCACCTTTGCCGTTTGGAAACTGAGGGGATCACTGCTCCCTTACAGACTTGAGGCAGGTGGTCCATGACATCAGGTGTGTCGAGCATCCTGGACTCAGGGCAGGAAAAAAGCTCTCAACTTAGGAAAGCTCTTTACTACCCAGTTTTATCCCAGGATGGAGCCAGAAGCTCTTCTTACCCTTGTGCCTTTTCAAGTCGGACCGGACCTATGAAGTTCCTTCTCAGTGCCCCTCAGTTCCTGCTCCCACACAGCCGACTTGCTCTGTGCTCACATCCTCTCCCTGTTCCCCTCCAATCCTACTGCCTCTCTCCCCCTGCAAAAGGCTGTGCCCTTCTTGAGGGTGGCCTGCAGGCCTGGCCAGGGCACTGCTGAGGGATGTAGCCTTGCACAAGAATGCTCCAGGGCTACTGGAAGAGAGCTGCAGAGAGTGGCAGGCAGCAGTGCAGGGATCTAGAGGCAAGGGCAAGTGGCCAGGGCAGAGGCCTGTGTGGGAAAGGCTGCTATATACCATCTAGTAGACAAGTAGACCTTCCCCCAAAGACCCAGCTAATGAATGTACACATCGTATTCCACAGACACATACCTATGGACCAAGGTCAAAACTTCAGAACCAGAACTGTGCAGAGGGGGGGGGGTGCCTTGTCCTGAGTCCATCTGACAGCTGGGTCTGTTCCTACTCCCTGTGGCCTTCTGTGCAGTTGCACCATGTTCCTGCCCACTCTGTCCAGCTTCTCAGCTCCTTCACCTTCACTCTTCATCACACGGAGTTCCCTCCCTTGGTCTGAAAAAGAATTTTCTTATCACACTGCACTGCCCATTTCATGGGCTCATCCTGCCTTACTGGATAAACACTTCCTCTTGCCCCTTTCAAGTGTTTTACAATTTCTAGAAGTGGACAAGTGAGCCAGAGTTCCTTTTGATTGTTCCAACTGCATTATTGAGCCCAAGGCATGTGAGCTTGAGGCTGGGTTGTGTGCTGGTCCAGTTATGAACTTACTTTCCATTACTTCCTACTGGTTTCTTGGCCTGTCGTTTATTTGGAAATATCCATTGCAACCCATCCTCAGTGACACTTGATTTTAAGAATTGTCTTTGCTGATCAGAGGGTGGCTTTGCTTTTATTTATGTTTCTGAGTGCCAGAAAGGTGGATGCGTTTGCCCAACCTCTGAGCTTTCAGTGAATTCTTTTTCTCCTGAAAGTTCCTGTTGGTTGCTCCGAATGAAGGTATATATGGTTTTCTTAAACTCTAACTTCAGGTTCAGAGGAGCCCTGCAGAGCCCAAGCCAAGCTGTCATCTTTGGTTTGGGTTCTTCTAGAGGGAAGCAGTGGTGGAGGCTCCAGGAGAAGAGTCATTTGGAGGGAACAGAAGGCCAGGAGAAGCCTGGGGAGGGAGAGCAGCCCTGGAAGCTGGATGGAAGCAGGGGAGACAGCAAGGGGGTATTAGCCTTCACAGTTGGGCTCTAGGACAGAGCTGGCCCTGTGGCCCCAAACCCTGCCAGCTCTGCTGCATCCTCCCTCAATGCCATGTGCATGGGAACATGTGTGTAGAAGTCATGCTTGGCCATGGCAGGGCTCACGCTTGGACATTTCAGCCCACCCTATGCTGCTAGGACCAGACTCTGGGCCTCCTGTTCCCTGCTGTTCTCACGGCTTACGACCTGGTGATCTCTCCACCAAGTCTTGCTATCACCCATGCTCAGGATTCACCTGAGTCATGTTCAGTTGCAAACATGGCGCTTCTCTACTCCAGGTCCCTTCCTGGCCATGCAGAGTACGGGTCCCATGAGGCATCTACAAAAGGAAAATCGGCAATCACCACCTGTTGCAGGCTGGTTTGCTGTTTTGTTCATTGTCTCAATTTAATGATGAGATGGAGAAAAGGTTAATAATGCAGGAATGTTTATGTCTGTAGCTATTCCACTATGAATAGCTACAAAAGATATGAACAAGAGATATGAACAATAGCTACAAAAGTGTGTGGAACTACACTTCCAGTACTCAACACTAGCATCCATTCAGCCAAGAACACACCTTTGCCCTACACAAAGTAATGCAAAGCACATGAATGTTCTGCTGGTTTCGTTTTTGTCTTATGTATAAATGAAATCATCAACCAACATTCTTGTCAGAACTACACTCAACTATAGGCCAGTGAACACCACAAGCAAATTCTCTCTTGAATCAGACAGCAGTGAAAGCATTTGCTATGAGATTGATCTCATCTATGGTGGTTCTGTGGCAACCATCAACTGGCTACAGATACAAAAGACCAGCCACAACTGAAGCATTTAGTGAAAAGCCCTTGATCTATGGAATTTACAATCAAGAGAGGTTTATTTTAAGATGACTTGTGAAGTGTGTGTCACATCCTCTGTACCAGTGAAGTTAATAATGAGTCCAAAAGTGCTCTTCACAAAGCCTGCTGATCGACATCCAATGGAACCATAGGTAGGGTGCAGGGAGGGGCCCACTGGTGACCTCTGAAGTCCCAGGAGGGCTACTGGGCATGGCACACCACTGGGTGAGGCCCAGGACAAAGCAGGGCCCAGGCCGACCCCACTCAGATCCTTTCCACACTCACCTGCTAGGCCTGGAGCTCTTCTTCCTCTCCTCAGTGCTGCTCCTCCCACTGAGTATAGAGCAGAACATGGCAAGTATGACCCCAAAATGCTGAAACTCAAGATGGGGAAGAAGAACCCATTGTCAATCCCCAGGGAGAAACAGACAGGACAGCCAGATGTCTCCAGGAATCATCGCAAGCTGAGGACATGAAGGTCACCTACACATTTAGAGCAGCCAGGCTCCACACGATAGACAGCCAAGAAAGTCAAAATCCCAGTATCTCAAGAGCCCAAAAGAAACCACATAAAAAGCTCTACAAAAAACAAGAAAAAAGTAAATACTCAAAAGAGTCCAGAAGACTGAGTAGGTAGACCAGGAAACTAACAGTGACTATCATAAGAGTGAAAGAACACACTAAAGAACAGGACATGGGATGAGGAAAAAGACGTCCTTTCCAGGCTTTCGTGAGGGAACTTGGGGAAAAGGAACAGGGCTGCAACCCAGGTGAGGGGGTGAGGGCCGCCAAGAAATGCTGACAAGCCTTGGAAATTGGCCCCCGCATCCACGGGTCCCTGGCACCTTGCGCTCATGCAAGGGAGCACAGCCCCATGGGCCAAGAGGCCAGAAAATGGTGTGTCAGGATGGATGGATATGGGTCCTGGGTGCCCTTGCAGTTGACATCCCCTGACAGTGGACTTGAGATCGCAGGTTTTCTGCACAAGCCTGCCTGCAGGGCCCCACCAAAGGCCAAGGGAGGTGTTTGCCAGGAGGAACTCTAAACTTCCCAGGTGGCCTCTTCCACAGGGACCCTTCAGCCCTCAGGCCAAAGAGGGTGTCCCAGGCCTGGAGGGAAAGGCCCCACCCACACAGTTCACTCCCCAGGCACCAGGTGGCATTATGGCTCAGAAGAGACTGGGCCCTGGCAGGCGAGGGGCGCTCACCCACAGGGCCCAAGGCATACTGAGCACTGGCGAGGGAGGGGCGCCACCCATGGGCCCCAGAGGAGACCCACTGGGCACTGCTGGGAGAGGGGCGCTCACCCATAGGACCCAGAGGGGTCTTAGCCAGGGGCGCTCAGCCTCAGGACACAGAGGACACTGGGGACCTTAGGGCGAGGGGCGCTCACCCGCAGGCCCCAGAGCTCACTGGTCCCTGGCTTGCCTGGGGAGCTTGCCCCAGAGGCCCGGGCACACCAAGGATCCTCGGGCAAGGAGCGCTCACCCGCAGGCCCCTGAGGACAAGGAAGCCTGCTGGGCGCCCCCCAAGCCCCCCGCAAGACAGGCGGCTCAGCCAAAGGACCCCGAGGACACTGGGCACTGATGGGTGAGGGGCGCTCACCCGCAGGCCACAGTACAGAAGAAATACTAAGGACCCAGGGGCCCTCCCCTAGCAGGACCCTGGGGAAAGGGAACAGGGCTGAGACCCTGCTGTGGGGGGTGGGGGGCCGCCATGCAGGAACCTGCAGCACCCAGGTCGCACTGTGCCCTGCAGGGCGAGGGGCGCTCACCAGCAGGGCCCAGAGAATCCTGGGGACTGGAGGCTGCAGCCTGGGGCGCTCACCCACAGCCAGCAGGCCAGGCCCAGCCCTGCTGAAGGGAGGAGCGCTCACCCCCAGGAACTATGGAAGCCTGGTCCCAGGAGGGCCAGGGTGGCTCCCCTCCACACTCAGGGCCGCTGGGGCCCTGCTGGGTGAGGGGCGCTCACCCCCAGGACCCCAGCAGCCTGAGCGCTGGGGGCCGAGGGTGCTCCCCCCCCAGGAACCCTGGAGAATGAGCGCCCCTGGGAGAGGGGCGCTCACCCACAGGGCTCAGAATCCCGGGGGGCACCTTTTGCGGAGGGTCCCTCAGCCCCAAGTCTCACTTACCTGGGCCAGGGTGGGGCAGTGGTGCCCTTTCACGGGGCTCAGCAGGGTCCTCCATGACGGTGGGGAGATGTCCTCTGCCAAATCTCCCCCCCTCCACCGTCCTGCCCAGGTGGGCCTTGCTCCGGATCCAAGGGTCCCACAGGGTTCTTCCCTGGGGCCCATCGAGCTCCCCGGTGGCGCGTCCCAGGAGATCCTGACAAGCCTTGGATATTGGCCCCCGCATCCACGGGTCCTGGGCACCTTGCGCTCATGCAAGGGAGCACAGCCCCATGGGCCAAGAGGCCAGAAAATGGTGTGTCAGGATGGATGGATATGGGTCCTGGGTGCCCTTGCAGTTGACATCCCCTGACAGTGGTCTTGAGGTCGCAGGTTTTCTGCACAAGCCTGCCTGCAGGGCCGCACCAAAGGCCAAGGGAGGTGTTTGCCAGGAGGAACTCTCCACTTCCCAGGTGGCCTCTTCCACAGGGACCCTTCAGCCCTCAGGCCAAGAGGGTGTCCCAGGAGGAACTCTCCACTTTCCGGGTGGCCTCTTCCACAGGGACCCTTCAGCCCTCAGGCCAAGAGGGTGTCCCAGGAGGAACTCTCCACTTTCGGGGTGGCCTCTTCCACAGGGACCCTTCAGCCCTCAGGCCAAAGAGGGTGTCCCAGGCCTGGAGGGAAAGGCCCCACCCACACAGTTCACTCCCCAGGCACCAGGTGGCATTATGGCTCAGAAGAGACTGGGCCCTGGCAGGCGAGGGGCGCTCACCCACAGGGCCCAAGGCATACTGAGCACTGGCGAGGGAGGGGCGCCACCCATGGGCCCCAGAGGAGACCCACTGGGCACTGCTGGGAGAGGGGCGCTCACCCATAGGACCCAGAGGGGTCTTAGCCAGGGGCGCTCAGCCTCAGGACACAGAGGACACTGGGGACCTTAGGGCGAGGGGCGCTCACCCGCAGGCCCCAGAGCTCACTGGTCCCTGGCTTGCCTGGGGAGCTTGCCCCAGAGGCCCGGGCACACCAAGGATCCTCGGGCAAGGAGCGCTCACCCGCAGGCCCCTGAGGACAAGGAAGCCTGCTGGGCGCCCCCCAAGCCCCCGCAAGACAGGCGGCTCAGCCAAAGGACCCCGAGGACACTGGGCACTGATGGGTGAGGGGCGCTCACCCGCAGGCCACAGTACAGAAGAAATACTAAGGACCCAGGGGCCCTCCCCTAGCAGGACCCTGGGGAAAGGGAACAGGGCTGAGACCCTGCTGTGGGGGGTGGGGGGCCGCCATGCAGGAACCTGCAGCACCCAGGTCCCACTGTGCCCTGCAGGGCGAGGGGCGCTCACCAGCAGGGCCCAGAGAATCCTGGGGACTGGAGGCTGCAGCCTGGGGCGCTCACCCACAGCCAGCAGGCCAGGCCCAGCCCTGCTGAAGGGAGGAGCGCTCACCCCCAGGAACTATGGAAGCCTGGTCCCAGGAGGGCCAGGGTGGCTCCCCTCCACACTCAGGGCCGCTGGGGCCCTGCTGGGTGAGGGGCGCTCACCCCCAGGACCCCAGCAGCCTGAGCGCTGGGGGCCGAGGGTGCTCACCCCCAGGAACCCTGGAGAATGAGCGCCCCTGGGAGAGGGGCGCTCACCCACAGGGCTCAGAATCCCGGGGGGCACCTTTTGCGGAGGGTCCCTCAGCCCCAAGTCTCACTTACCTGGGCCAGGGTGGGGCAGTGGTGCCCTTTCACGGGGCTCAGCAGGGTCCTCCATGACGGTGGGGAGATGTCCTCTGCCAAATCTCCCCCCCTCCACCGTCCTGCCCAGGTGGGCCTTGCTCCGGATCCAAGGGTCCCACAGGGTTCTTCCCTGGGGCCCATCGAGCTCCCCGGTGGCGCGTCCCAGGAGATCCTGACAAGCCTTGGATATTGGCCCCCGCATCCACGGGTCCTGGGCACCTTGCGCTCATGCAAGGGAGCACAGCCCCATGGGCCAAGAGGCCAGAAAATGGTGTGTCAGGATGGATGGATATGGGTCCTGGGTGCCCTTGCAGTTGACATCCCCTGACAGTGGTCTTGAGGTCGCAGGTTTTCTGCACAAGCCTGCCTGCAGGGCCGCACCAAAGGCCAAGGGAGGTGTTTGCCAGGAGGAACTCTCCACTTCCCAGGTGGCCTCTTCCACAGGGACCCTTCAGCCCTCAGGCCAAGAGGGTGTCCCAGGAGGAACTCTCCACTTTCGGGGTGGCCTCTTCCACAGGGACCCTTCAGCCCTCAGGCCAAAGAGGGTGTCCCAGGCCTGGAGGGAAAGGCCCCACCCACACAGTTCACTCCCCAGGCACCAGGTGGCATTATGGCTCAGAAGAGACTGGGCCCTGGCAGGCGAGGGGCGCTCACCCACAGGGCCCAAGGCATACTGAGCACTGGCGAGGGAGGGGCGCCACCCATGGGCCCCAGAGGAGACCCACTGGGCACTGCTGGGAGAGGGGCGCTCACCCATAGGACCCAGAGGGGTCTTAGCCAGGGGCGCTCAGCCTCAGGACACAGAGGACACTGGGGACCTTAGGGCGAGGGGTGCTCACCCGCAGGCCCCAGAGCTCACTGGTCCCTGGCTTGCCTGGGGAGCTTGCCCCAGAGGCCCGGGCACACCAAGGATCCTCGGGCAAGGAGCGCTCACCCGCAGGCCCCTGAGGACAAGGAAGCCTGCTGGGCGCCCCCCAAGCCCCCGCAAGACAGGCGGCTCAGCCAAAGGACCCCGAGGACACTGGGCACTGATGGGTGAGGGGCGCTCACCCGCAGGCCACAGTACAGAAGAAATACTAAGGACCCAGGGGCCCTCCCCTAGCAGGACCCTGGGGAAAGGGAACAGGGCTGAGACCCTGCTGTGGGGGGTGGGGGGCCGCCATGCAGGAACCTGCAGCACCCAGGTCCCACTGTGCCCTGCAGGGCGAGGGGCGCTCACCAGCAGGGCCCAGAGAATCCTGGGGACTGGAGGCTGCAGCCTGGGGCGCTCACCCACAGCCAGCAGGCCAGGCCCAGCCCTGCTGAAGGGAGGAGCGCTCACCCCCAGGAACTATGGAAGCCTGGTCCCAGGAGGGCCAGGGTGGCTCCCCTCCACACTCAGGGCCGCTGGGGCCCTGCTGGGTGAGGGGCGCTCACCCCCAGGACCCCAGCAGCCTGAGCGCTGGGGGCCGAGGGTGCTCCCCCCCCAGGAACCCTGGAGAATGAGCGCCCCTGGGAGAGGGGCGCTCACCCACAGGGCTCAGAATCCCGGGGGGCACCTTTTGCGGAGGGTCCCTCAGCCCCAAGTCTCACTTACCTGGGCCAGGGTGGGGCAGTGGTGCCCTTTCACGGGGCTCAGCAGGGTCCTCCATGACGGTGGGGAGATGTCCTCTGCCAAATCTCCCCCCCTCCACCGTCCTGCCCAGGTGGGCCTTGCTCCGGATCCAAGGGTCCCACAGGGTTCTTCCCTGGGGCCCATCGAGCTCCCCGGTGGCGCGTCCCAGGAGATCCTGACAAGCCTTGGATATTGGCCCCCGCATCCACGGGTCCTGGGCACCTTGCGCTCATGCAAGGGAGCACAGCCCCATGGGCCAAGAGGCCAGAAAATGGTGTGTCAGGATGGATGGATATGGGTCCTGGGTGCCCTTGCAGTTGACATCCCCTGACAGTGGTCTTGAGGTCGCAGGTTTTCTGCACAAGCCTGCCTGCAGGGCCGCACCAAAGGCCAAGGGAGGTGTTTGCCAGGAGGAACTCTCCACTTCCCAGGTGGCCTCTTCCACAGGGACCCTTCAGCCCTCAGGCCAAGAGGGTGTCCCAGGAGGAACTCTCCACTTTCCGGGTGGCCTCTTCCACAGGGACCCTTCAGCCCTCAGGCCAAGAGGGTGTCCCAGGAGGAACTCTCCACTTTCGGGGTGGCCTCTTCCACAGGGACCCTTCAGCCCTCAGGCCAAAGAGGGTGTCCCAGGCCTGGAGGGAAAGGCCCCACCCACACAGTTCACTCCCCAGGCACCAGGTGGCATTATGGCTCAGAAGAGACTGGGCCCTGGCAGGCGAGGGGCGCTCACCCACAGGGCCCAAGGCATACTGAGCACTGGCGAGGGAGGGGCGCCACCCATGGGCCCCAGAGGAGACCCACTGGGCACTGCTGGGAGAGGGGCGCTCACCCATAGGACCCAGAGGGGTCTTAGCCAGGGGCGCTCAGCCTCAGGACACAGAGGACACTGGGGACCTTAGGGCGAGGGGCGCTCACCCGCAGGCCCCAGAGCTCACTGGTCCCTGGCTTGCCTGGGGAGCTTGCCCCAGAGGCCTGGGCACACCAAGGATCCTCGGGCAAGGAGCGCTCACCCGCAGGCCCCTGAGGACAAGGAAGCCTGCTGGGCGCCCCCCAAGCCCCCCGCAAGACAGGCGGCTCAGCCAAAGGACCCCGAGGACACTGGGCACTGATGGGTGAGGGGCGCTCACCCGCAGGCCACAGTACAGAAGAAATACTAAGGACCCAGGGGCCCTCCCCTAGCAGGACCCTGGGGAAAGGGAACAGGGCTGAGACCCTGCTGTGGGGGGTGGGGGGCCGCCATGCAGGAACCTGCAGCACCCAGGTCGCACTGTGCCCTGCAGGGCGAGGGGCGCTCACCAGCAGGGCCCAGAGAATCCTGGGGACTGGAGGCTGCAGCCTGGGGCGCTCACCCACAGCCAGCAGGCCAGGCCCAGCCCTGCTGAAGGGAGGAGCGCTCACCCCCAGGAACTATGGAAGCCTGGTCCCAGGAGGGCCAGGGTGGCTCCCCTCCACACTCAGGGCCGCTGGGGCCCTGCTGGGTGAGGGGCGCTCACCCCCAGGACCCCAGCAGCCTGAGCGCTGGGGGCCGAGGGTGCTCACCCCCAGGAACCCTGGAGAATGAGCGCCCCTGGGAGAGGGGCGCTCACCCACAGGGCTCAGAATCCCGGGGGGCACCTTTTGCGGAGGGTCCCTCAGCCCCAAGTCTCACTTACCTGGGCCAGGGTGGGGCAGTGGTGCCCTTTCACGGGGCTCAGCAGGGTCCTCCATGACGGTGGGGAGATGTCCTCTGCCAAATCTCCCCCCCTCCACCGTCCTGCCCAGGTGGGCCTTGCTCCGGATCCAAGGGTCCCACAGGGTTCTTCCCTGGGGCCCATCGAGCTCCCCGGTGGCGCGTCCCAGGAGATCCTGACAAGCCTTGGATATTGGCCCCCGCATCCACGGGTCCTGGGCACCTTGCGCTCATGCAAGGGAGCACAGCCCCATGGGCCAAGAGGCCAGAAAATGGTGTGTCAGGATGGATGGATATGGGTCCTGGGTGCCCTTGCAGTTGACATCCCCTGACAGTGGTCTTGAGGTCGCAGGTTTTCTGCACAAGCCTGCCTGCAGGGCCGCACCAAAGGCCAAGGGAGGTGTTTGCCAGGAGGAACTCTCCACTTCCCAGGTGGCCTCTTCCACAGGGACCCTTCAGCCCTCAGGCCAAGAGGGTGTCCCAGGAGGAACTCTCCACTTTCCGGGTGGCCTCTTCCACAGGGACCCTTCAGCCCTCAGGCCAAGAGGGTGTCCCAGGAGGAACTCTCCACTTTCGGGGTGGCCTCTTCCACAGGGACCCTTCAGCCCTCAGGCCAAAGAGGGTGTCCCAGGCCTGGAGGGAAAGGCCCCACCCACACAGTTCACTCCCCAGGCACCAGGTGGCATTATGGCTCAGAAGAGACTGGGCCCTGGCAGGCGAGGGGCGCTCACCCACAGGGCCCAAGGCATACTGAGCACTGGCGAGGGAGGGGCGCCACCCATGGGCCCCAGAGGAGACCCACTGGGCACTGCTGGGAGAGGGGCGCTCACCCATAGGACCCAGAGGGGTCTTAGCCAGGGGCGCTCAGCCTCAGGACACAGAGGACACTGGGGACCTTAGGGCGAGGGGCGCTCACCCGCAGGCCCCAGAGCTCACTGGTCCCTGGCTTGCCTGGGGAGCTTGCCCCAGAGGCCCGGGCACACCAAGGATCCTCGGGCAAGGAGCGCTCACCCGCAGGCCCCTGAGGACAAGGAAGCCTGCTGGGCGCCCCCCAAGCCCCCGCAAGACAGGCGGCTCAGCCAAAGGACCCCGAGGACACTGGGCACTGATGGGTGAGGGGCGCTCACCCGCAGGCCACAGTACAGAAGAAATACTAAGGACCCAGGGGCCCTCCCCTAGCAGGACCCTGGGGAAAGGGAACAGGGC
The DNA here is from genome assembly GCF_047511675.1 of Marmota flaviventris. Lineage (NCBI taxonomy): Eukaryota > Metazoa > Chordata > Mammalia > Rodentia > Sciuridae > Marmota > Marmota flaviventris. The sequence continues at coordinate 31,542,086 of NC_092514.1, forward strand.
TGAGACCCTGCTGTGGGGGGTGGGGGGCCGCCATGCAGGAACCTGCAGCACCAGCACCCAGGTCCCACTGTGCCCTGCAGGGCGAGGGGCGCTCACCAGCAGGGCCCAGAGAATCCTGGGGACTGGAGGCTGCAGCCTGGGGCGCTCACCCACAGCCAGCAGGCCAGGCCCAGCCCTGCTGAAGGGAGGAGCGCTCACCCCCAGGAACTATGGAAGCCTGGTCCCAGGAGGGCCAGGGTGGCTCCCCTCCACACTCAGGGCCGCTGGGGCCCTGCTGGGTGAGGGGCGCTCACCCCCAGGACCCCAGCAGCCTGAGCGCTGGGGGCCGAGGGTGCTCACCCCCAGGAACCCTGGAGAATGAGCGCCCCTGGGAGAGGGGCGCTCACCCACAGGGCTCAGAATCCCGGGGGGCACCTTTTGCGGAGGGTCCCTCAGCCCCAAGTCTCACTTACCTGGGCCAGGGTGGGGCAGTGGTGCCCTTTCACGGGGATCAGCAGGGTCCTCCATGACGGTGGGGAGATGTCCTCTGCCAAATCTCCCCCCCTCCACCGTCCTGCCCAGGTGGGCCTTGCTCCGGATCCAAGGGTCCCACAGGGTTCTTCCCTGGGGCCCATCGAGCTCCCCGGTGGCGCGTCCCAGGAGATCCTGACAAGCCTTGGATATTGGCCCCCGCATCCACGGGTCCTGGGCACCTTGCGCTCATGCAAGGGAGCACAGCCCCATGGGCCAAGAGGCCAGAAAATGGTGTGTCAGGATGGATGGATATGGGTCCTGGGTGCCCTTGCAGTTGACATCCCCTGACAGTGGTCTTGAGGTCGCAGGTTTTCTGCACAAGCCTGCCTGCAGGGCCACACCAAAGGCCAAGGGAGGTGTTTGCCAGGAGGAACTCTCCACTTCCCAGGTGGCCTCTTCCACAGGGACCCTTCAGCCCTCAGGCCAAGAGGGTGTCCCAGGAGGAACTCTCCACTTTCGGGGTGGCCTCTTCCACAGGGACCCTTCAGCCCTCAGGCCAAAGAGGGTGTCCCAGGCCTGGAGGGAAAGGCCCCACCCACACAGTTCACTCCCCAGGCACCAGGTGGCATTATGGCTCAGAAGAGACTGGGCCCTGGCAGGGGAGGGGCGCTCACCCACAGGGCCCAAGGCATACTGAGCACTGGCGAGGGAGGGGCGCCACCCATGGGCCCCAGAGGAGACCCACTGGGCACTGCTGGGAGAGGGGCGCTCACCCATAGGACCCAGAGGGGTCTTAGCCAGGGGCGCTCAGCCTCAGGACACAGAGGACACTGGGGACCTTAGGGCGAGGGGCGCTCACCCGCAGGCCCCAGAGCTCACTGGTCCCTGGCTTGCCTGGGGAGCTTGCCCCAGAGGCCCGGGCACACCAAGGATCCTCGGGCAAGGAGCGCTCACCCGCAGGCCCCTGAGGACAAGGAAGCCTGCTGGGCGCCCCCCAAGCCCCCGCAAGACAGGCGGCTCAGCCAAAGGACCCCGAGGACACTGGGCACTGATGGGTGAGGGGCGCTCACCCGCAGGCCACAGTACAGAAGAAATACTAAGGACCCAGGGGCCCTCCCCTAGCAGGACCCTGGGGAAAGGGAACAGGGCTGAGACCCTGCTGTGGGGGGTGGGGGGCCGCCATGCAGGAACCTGCAGCACCCAGGTCGCACTGTGCCCTGCAGGGCGAGGGGCGCTCACCAGCAGGGCCCAGAGAATCCTGGGGACTGGAGGCTGCAGCCTGGGGCGCTCACCCACAGCCAGCAGGCCAGGCCCAGCCCTGCTGAAGGGAGGAGCGCTCACCCCCAGGAACTATGGAAGCCTGGTCCCAGGAGGGCCAGGGTGGCTCCCCTCCACACTCAGGGCCGCTGGGGCCCTGCTGGGTGAGGGGCGCTCACCCCCAGGACCCCAGCAGCCTGAGCGCTGGGGGCCGAGGGTGCTCCCCCCCCCAGGAACCCTGGAGAATGAGCGCCCCTGGGAGAGGGGCGCTCACCCACAGGGCTCAGAATCCCGGGGGGCACCTTTTGCGGAGGGTCCCTCAGCCCCAAGTCTCACTTACCTGGGCCAGGGTGGGGCAGTGGTGCCCTTTCACGGGGATCAGCAGGGTCCTCCATGACGGTGGGGAGATGTCCTCTGCCAAATCTCCCCCCCTCCACCGTCCTGCCCAGGTGGGCCTTGCTCCGGATCCAAGGGTCCCACAGGGTTCTTCCCTGGGGCCCATCGAGCTCCCCGGTGGCGCGTCCCAGGAGATCCTGACAAGCCTTGGATATTGGCCCCCGCATCCACGGGTCCTGGGCACCTTGCGCTCATGCAAGGGAGCACAGCCCCATGGGCCAAGAGGCCAGAAAATGGTGTGTCAGGATGGATGGATATGGGTCCTGGGTGCCCTTGCAGTTGACATCCCCTGATAGTGGTCTTGAGGTCGCAGGTTTTCTGCACAAGCCTGCCTGCAGGGCCGCACCAAAGGCCAAGGGAGGTGTTTGCCAGGAGGAACTCTCCACTTCCCAGGTGGCCTCTTCCACAGGGACCCTTCAGCCCTCAGGCCAAGAGGGTGTCCCAGGAGGAACTCTCCACTTTCCGGGTGGCCTCTTCCACAGGGACCCTTCAGCCCTCAGGCCAAGAGGGTGTCCCAGGAGGAACTCTCCACTTTCGGGGTGGCCTCTTCCACAGGGACCCTTCAGCCCTCAGGCCAAAGAGGGTGTCCCAGGCCTGGAGGGAAAGGCCCCACCCACACAGTTCACTCCCCAGGCACCAGGTGGCATTATGGCTCAGAAGAGACTGGGCCCTGGCAGGCGAGGGGCGCTCACCCACAGGGCCCAAGGCATACTGAGCACTGGCGAGGGAGGGGCGCCACCCATGGGCCCCAGAGGAGACCCACTGGGCACTGCTGGGAGAGGGGCGCTCACCCATAGGACCCAGAGGGGTCTTAGCCAGGGGCGCTCAGCCTCAGGACACAGAGGACACTGGGGACCTTAGGGCGAGGGGCGCTCACCCGCAGGCCCCAGAGCTCACTGGTCCCTGGCTTGCCTGGGGAGCTTGCCCCAGAGGCCCGGGCACACCAAGGATCCTCGGGCAAGGAGCGCTCACCCGCAGGCCCCTGAGGACAAGGAAGCCTGCTGGGCGCCCCCCAAGCCCCCCGCAAGACAGGCGGCTCAGCCAAAGGACCCCGAGGACACTGGGCACTGATGGGTGAGGGGCGCTCACCCGCAGGCCACAGTACAGAAGAAATACTAAGGACCCAGGGGCCCTCCCCTAGCAGGACCCTGGGGAAAGGGAACAGGGCTGAGACCCTGCTGTGGGGGGTGGGGGGCCGCCATGCAGGAACCTGCAGCACCCAGGTCGCACTGTGCCCTGCAGGGCGAGGGGCGCTCACCAGCAGGGCCCAGAGAATCCTGGGGACTGGAGGCTGCAGCCTGGGGCGCTCACCCACAGCCAGCAGGCCAGGCCCAGCCCTGCTGAAGGGAGGAGCGCTCACCCCCAGGAACTATGGAAGCCTGGTCCCAGGAGGGCCAGGGTGGCTCCCCTCCACACTCAGGGCCGCTGGGGCCCTGCTGGGTGAGGGGCGCTCACCCCCAGGACCCCAGCAGCCTGAGCGCTGGGGGCCGAGGGTGCTCCCCCCCCAGGAACCCTGGAGAATGAGCGCCCCTGGGAGAGGGGCGCTCACCCACAGGGCTCAGAATCCCGGGGGGCACCTTTTGCGGAGGGTCCCTCAGCCCCAAGTCTCACTTACCTGGGCCAGGGTGGGGCAGTGGTGCCCTTTCACGGGGCTCAGCAGGGTCCTCCATGACGGTGGGGAGATGTCCTCTGCCAAATCTCCCCCCCTCCACCGTCCTGCCCAGGTGGGCCTTGCTCCGGATCCAAGGGTCCCACAGGGTTCTTCCCTGGGGCCCATCGAGCTCCCCGGTGGCGCGTCCCAGGAGATCCTGACAAGCCTTGGATATTGGCCCCCGCATCCACGGGTCCTGGGCACCTTGCGCTCATGCAAGGGAGCACAGCCCCATGGGCCAAGAGGCCAGAAAATGGTGTGTCAGGATGGATGGATATGGGTCCTGGGTGCCCTTGCAGTTGACATCCCCTGACAGTGGTCTTGAGGTCGCAGGTTTTCTGCACAAGCCTGCCTGCAGGGCCGCACCAAAGGCCAAGGGAGGTGTTTGCCAGGAGGAACTCTCCACTTCCCAGGTGGCCTCTTCCACAGGGACCCTTCAGCCCTCAGGCCAAGAGGGTGTCCCAGGAGGAACTCTCCACTTTCCGGGTGGCCTCTTCCACAGGGACCCTTCAGCCCTCAGGCCAAGAGGGTGTCCCAGGAGGAACTCTCCACTTTCGGGGTGGCCTCTTCCACAGGGACCCTTCAGCCCTCAGGCCAAAGAGGGTGTCCCAGGCCTGGAGGGAAAGGCCCCACCCACACAGTTCACTCCCCAGGCACCAGGTGGCATTATGGCTCAGAAGAGACTGGGCCCTGGCAGGCGAGGGGCGCTCACCCACAGGGCCCAAGGCATACTGAGCACTGGCGAGGGAGGGGCGCCACCCATGGGCCCCAGAGGAGACCCACTGGGCACTGCTGGGAGAGGGGCGCTCACCCATAGGACCCAGAGGGGTCTTAGCCAGGGGCGCTCAGCCTCAGGACACAGAGGACACTGGGGACCTTAGGGCGAGGGGCGCTCACCCGCAGGCCCCAGAGCTCACTGGTCCCTGGCTTGCCTGGGGAGCTTGCCCCAGAGGCCCGGGCACACCAAGGATCCTCGGGCAAGGAGCGCTCACCCGCAGGCCCCTGAGGACAAGGAAGCCTGCTGGGCGCCCCCCAAGCCCCCCGCAAGACAGGCGGCTCAGCCAAAGGACCCCGAGGACACTGGGCACTGATGGGTGAGGGGCGCTCACCCGCAGGCCACAGTACAGAAGAAATACTAAGGACCCAGGGGCCCTCCCCTAGCAGGACCCTGGGGAAAGGGAACAGGGCTGAGACCCTGCTGTGGGGGGTGGGGGGCCGCCATGCAGGAACCTGCAGCACCCAGGTCGCACTGTGCCCTGCAGGGCGAGGGGCGCTCACCAGCAGGGCCCAGAGAATCCTGGGGACTGGAGGCTGCAGCCTGGGGCGCTCACCCACAGCCAGCAGGCCAGGCCCAGCCCTGCTGAAGGGAGGAGCGCTCACCCCCAGGAACTATGGAAGCCTGGTCCCAGGAGGGCCAGGGTGGCTCCCCTCCACACTCAGGGCCGCTGGGGTCCTGCTGGGTGAGGGGCGCTCACCCCCAGGACCCCAGCAGCCTGAGCGCTGGGGGCCGAGGGTGCTCACCCCCAGGAACCCTGGAGAATGAGCGCCCCTGGGAGAGGGGCGCTCACCCACAGGGCTCAGAATCCCGGGGGGCACCTTTTGCGGAGGGTCCCTCAGCCCCAAGTCTCACTTACCTGGGCCAGGGTGGGGCAGTGGTGCCCTTTCACGGGGATCAGCAGGGTCCTCCATGACGGTGGGGAGATGTCCTCTGCCAAATCTCCCCCCCTCCACCGTCCTGCCCAGGTGGGCCTTGCTCCGGATCCAAGGGTCCCACAGGGTTCTTCCCTGGGGCCCATCGAGCTCCCCGGTGGCGCGTCCCAGGAGATCCTGACAAGCCTTGGATATTGGCCCCCGCATCCACGGGTCCTGGGCACCTTGCGCTCATGCAAGGGAGCACAGCCCCATGGGCCAAGAGGCCAGAAAATGGTGTGTCAGGATGGATGGATATGGGTCCTGGGTGCCCTTGCAGTTGACATCCCCTGATAGTGGTCTTGAGGTCGCAGGTTTTCTGCACAAGCCTGCCTGCAGGGCCGCACCAAAGGCCAAGGGAGGTGTTTGCCAGGAGGAACTCTCCACTTCCCAGGTGGCCTCTTCCACAGGGACCCTTCAGCCCTCAGGCCAAGAGGGTGTCCCAGGAGGAACTCTCCACTTTCCGGGTGGCCTCTTCCACAGGGACCCTTCAGCCCTCAGGCCAAGAGGGTGTCCCAGGAGGAACTCTCCACTTTCGGGGTGGCCTCTTCCACAGGGACCCTTCAGCCCTCAGGCCAAAGAGGGTGTCCCAGGCCTGGAGGGAAAGGCCCCACCCACACAGTTCACTCCCCAGGCACCAGGTGGCATTATGGCTCAGAAGAGACTGGGCCCTGGCAGGCGAGGGGCGCTCACCCACAGGGCCCAAGGCATACTGAGCACTGGCGAGGGAGGGGCGCCACCCATGGGCCCCAGAGGAGACCCACTGGGCACTGCTGGGAGAGGGGCGCTCACCCATAGGACCCAGAGGGGTCTTAGCCAGGGGCGCTCAGCCTCAGGACACAGAGGACACTGGGGACCTTAGGGCGAGGGGCGCTCACCCGCAGGCCCCAGAGCTCACTGGTCCCTGGCTTGCCTGGGGAGCTTGCCCCAGAGGCCCGGGCACACCAAGGATCCTCGGGCAAGGAGCGCTCACCCGCAGGCCCCTGAGGACAAGGAAGCCTGCTGGGCGCCCCCCAAGCCCCCCGCAAGACAGGCGGCTCAGCCAAAGGACCCCGAGGACACTGGGCACTGATGGGTGAGGGGCGCTCACCCGCAGGCCACAGTACAGAAGAAATACTAAGGACCCAGGGGCCCTCCCCTAGCAGGACCCTGGGGAAAGGGAACAGGGCTGAGACCCTGCTGTGGGGGGTGGGGGGCCGCCATGCAGGAACCTGCAGCACCCAGGTCGCACTGTGCCCTGCAGGGCGAGGGGCGCTCACCAGCAGGGCCCAGAGAATCCTGGGGACTGGAGGCTGCAGCCTGGGGCGCTCACCCACAGCCAGCAGGCCAGGCCCAGCCCTGCTGAAGGGAGGAGCGCTCACCCCCAGGAACTATGGAAGCCTGGTCCCAGGAGGGCCAGGGTGGCTCCCCTCCACACTCAGGGCCGCTGGGGCCCTGCTGGGTGAGGGGCGCTCACCCCCAGGACCCCAGCAGCCTGAGCGCTGGGGGCCGAGGGTGCTCCCCCCCCCAGGAACCCTGGAGAATGAGCGCCCCTGGGAGAGGGGCGCTCACCCACAGGGCTCAGAATCCCGGGGGGCACCTTTTGCGGAGGGTCCCTCAGCCCCAAGTCTCACTTACCTGGGCCAGGGTGGGGCAGTGGTGCCCTTTCACGGGGATCAGCAGGGTCCTCCATGACGGTGGGGAGATGTCCTCTGCCAAATCTCCCCCCCTCCACCGTCCTGCCCAGGTGGGCCTTGCTCCGGATCCAAGGGTCCCACAGGGTTCTTCCCTGGGGCCCATCGAGCTCCCCGGTGGCGCGTCCCAGGAGATCCTGACAAGCCTTGGATATTGGCCCCCGCATCCACGGGTCCTGGGCACCTTGCGCTCATGCAAGGGAGCACAGCCCCATGGGCCAAGAGGCCAGAAAATGGTGTGTCAGGATGGATGGATATGGGTCCTGGGTGCCCTTGCAGTTGACATCCCCTGATAGTGGTCTTGAGGTCGCAGGTTTTCTGCACAAGCCTGCCTGCAGGGCCGCACCAAAGGCCAAGGGAGGTGTTTGCCAGGAGGAACTCTCCACTTCCCAGGTGGCCTCTTCCACAGGGACCCTTCAGCCCTCAGGCCAAGAGGGTGTCCCAGGAGGAACTCTCCACTTTCCGGGTGGCCTCTTCCACAGGGACCCTTCAGCCCTCAGGCCAAGAGGGTGTCCCAGGAGGAACTCTCCACTTTCGGGGTGGCCTCTTCCACAGGGACCCTTCAGCCCTCAGGCCAAAGAGGGTGTCCCAGGCCTGGAGGGAAAGGCCCCACCCACACAGTTCACTCCCCAGGCACCAGGTGGCATTATGGCTCAGAAGAGACTGGGCCCTGGCAGGCGAGGGGCGCTCACCCACAGGGCCCAAGGCATACTGAGCACTGGCGAGGGAGGGGCGCCACCCATGGGCCCCAGAGGAGACCCACTGGGCACTGCTGGGAGAGGGGCGCTCACCCATAGGACCCAGAGGGGTCTTAGCCAGGGGCGCTCAGCCTCAGGACACAGAGGACACTGGGGACCTTAGGGCGAGGGGCGCTCACCCGCAGGCCCCAGAGCTCACTGGTCCCTGGCTTGCCTGGGGAGCTTGCCCCAGAGGCCCGGGCACACCAAGGATCCTCGGGCAAGGAGCGCTCACCCGCAGGCCCCTGAGGACAAGGAAGCCTGCTGGGCGCCCCCCAAGCCCCCCGCAAGACAGGCGGCTCAGCCAAAGGACCCCGAGGACACTGGGCACTGATGGGTGAGGGGCGCTCACCCGCAGGCCACAGTACAGAAGAAATACTAAGGACCCAGGGGCCCTCCCCTAGCAGGACCCTGGGGAAAGGGAACAGGGCTGAGACCCTGCTGTGGGGGGTGGGGGGCCGCCATGCAGGAACCTGCAGCACCCAGGTCGCACTGTGCCCTGCAGGGCGAGGGGCGCTCACCAGCAGGGCCCAGAGAATCCTGGGGACTGGAGGCTGCAGCCTGGGGCGCTCACCCACAGCCAGCAGGCCAGGCCCAGCCCTGCTGAAGGGAGGAGCGCTCACCCCCAGGAACTATGGAAGCCTGGTCCCAGGAGGGCCAGGGTGGCTCCCCTCCACACTCAGGGCCGCTGGGGCCCTGCTGGGTGAGGGGCGCTCACCCCCAGGACCCCAGCAGCCTGAGCGCTGGGGGCCGAGGGTGCTCCCCCCCCCAGGAACCCTGGAGAATGAGCGCCCCTGGGAGAGGGGCGCTCACCCACAGGGCTCAGAATCCCGGGGGGCACCTTTTGCGGAGGGTCCCTCAGCCCCAAGTCTCACTTACCTGGGCCAGGGTGGGGCAGTGGTGCCCTTTCACGGGGATCAGCAGGGTCCTCCATGACGGTGGGGAGATGTCCTCTGCCAAATCTCCCCCCCTCCACCGTCCTGCCCAGGTGGGCCTTGCTCCGGATCCAAGGGTCCCACAGGGTTCTTCCCTGGGGCCCATCGAGCTCCCCGGTGGCTCGTCCCAGGAGATCCTGACAAGCCTTGGATATTGGCCCCCGCATCCACGGGTCCTGGGCACCTTGCGCTCATGCAAGGGAGCACAGCCCCATGGGCCAAGAGGCCAGAAAATGGTGTGTCAGGATGGATGGATATGGGTCCTGGGTGCCCTTGCAGTTGACATCCCCTGACAGTGGTCTTGAGGTCGCAGGTTTTCTGCACAAGCCTGCCTGCAGGGCCGCACCAAAGGCCAAGGGAGGTGTTTGCCAGGAGGAACTCTCCACTTCCCAGGTGGCCTCTTCCACAGGGACCCTTCAGCCCTCAGGCCAAGAGGGTGTCCCAGGAGGAACTCTCCACTTTCCGGGTGGCCTCTTCCACAGGGACCCTTCAGCCCTCAGGCCAAGAGGGTGTCCCAGGAGGAACTCTCCACTTTCGGGGTGGCCTCTTCCACAGGGACCCTTCAGCCCTCAGGCCAAAGAGGGTGTCCCAGGCCTGGAGGGAAAGGCCCCACCCACACAGTTCACTCCCCAGGCACCAGGTGGCATTATGGCTCAGAAGAGACTGGGCCCTGGCAGGCGAGGGGCGCTCACCCACAGGGCCCAAGGCATACTGAGCACTGGCGAGGGAGGGGCGCCACCCATGGGCCCCAGAGGAGACCCACTGGGCACTGCTGGGAGAGGGGCGCTCACCCATAGGACCCAGAGGGGTCTTAGCCAGGGGCGCTCAGCCTCAGGACACAGAGGACACTGGGGACCTTAGGGCGAGGGGCGCTCACCCGCAGGCCCCAGAGCTCACTGGTCCCTGGCTTGCCTGGGGAGCTTGCCCCAGAGGCCCGGGCACACCAAGGATCCTCGGGCAAGGAGCGCTCACCCGCAGGCCCCTGAGGACAAGGAAGCCTGCTGGGCGCCCCCCAAGCCCCCGCAAGACAGGCGGCTCAGCCAAAGGACCCCGAGGACACTGGGCACTGATGGGTGAGGGGCGCTCACCCGCAGGCCACAGAACAGAAGAAATACTAAGGACCCAGGGGCCCTCCCCTAGCAGGACCCTGGGGAAAGGGAACAGGGCTGAGACCCTGCTGTGGGGGGTGGGGGGCCGCCATGCAGGAACCTGCAGCACCCAGGTCCCACTGTGCCCTGCAGGGCGAGGGGCGCTCACCAGCAGGGCCCAGAGAATCCTGGGGACTGGAGGCTGCAGCCTGGGGCGCTCACCCACAGCCAGCAGGCCAGGCCCAGCCCTGCTGAAGGGAGGAGCGCTCACCCCCAGGAACTATGGAAGCCTGGTCCCAGGAGGGCCAGGGTGGCTCCCCTCCACACTCAGGGCCGCTGGGGCCCTGCTGGGTGAGGGGCGCTCACCCCCAGGACCCCAGCAGCCTGAGCGCTGGGGGCCGAGGGTGCTCCCCCCCCAGGAACCCTGGAGAATGAGCGCCCCTGGGAGAGGGGCGCTCACCCACAGGGCTCAGAATCCCGGGGGGCACCTTTTGCGGAGGGTCCCTCAGCCCCAAGTCTCACTTACCTGGGCCAGGGTGGGGCAGTGGTGCCCTTTCACGGGGCTCAGCAGGGTCCTCCATGACGGTGGGGAGATGTCCTCTGCCAAATCTCCCCCCCTCCACCGTCCTGCCCAGGTGGGCCTTGCTCCGGATCCAAGGGTCCCACAGGGTTCTTCCCTGGGGCCCATCGAGCTCCCCGGTGGCGCGTCCCAGGAGATCCTGACAAGCCTTGGATATTGGCCCCCGCATCCACGGGTCCTGGGCACCTTGCGCTCATGCAAGGGAGCACAGCCCCATGGGCCAAGAGGCCAGAAAATGGTGTGTCAGGATGGATGGATATGGGTCCTGGGTGCCCTTGCAGTTGACATCCCCTGACAGTGGTCTTGAGGTCGCAGGTTTTCTGCACAAGCCTGCCTGCAGGGCCGCACCAAAGGCCAAGGGAGGTGTTTGCCAGGAGGAACTCTCCACTTCCCAGGTGGCCTCTTCCACAGGGACCCTTCAGCCCTCAGGCCAAGAGGGTGTCCCAGGAGGAACTCTCCACTTTCCGGGTGGCCTCTTCCACAGGGACCCTTCAGCCCTCAGGCCAAGAGGGTGTCCCAGGAGGAACTCTCCACTTTCGGGGTGGCCTCTTCCACAGGGACCCTTCAGCCCTCAGGCCAAAGAGGGTGTCCCAGGCCTGGAGGGAAAGGCCCCACCCACACAGTTCACTCCCCAGGCACCAGGTGGCATTATGGCTCAGAAGAGACTGGGCCCTGGCAGGCGAGGGGCGCTCACCCACAGGGCCCAAGGCATACTGAGCACTGGCGAGGGAGGGGCGCCACCCATGGGCCCCAGAGGAGACCCACTGGGCACTGCTGGGAGAGGGGCGCTCACCCATAGGACCCAGAGGGGTCTTAGCCAGGGGCGCTCAGCCTCAGGACACAGAGGACACTGGGGACCTTAGGGCGAGGGGCGCTCACCCGCAGGCCCCAGAGCTCACTGGTCCCTGGCTTGCCTGGGGAGCTTGCCCCAGAGGCCCGGGCACACCAAGGATCCTCGGGCAAGGAGCGCTCACCCGCAGGCCCCTGAGGACAAGGAAGCCTGCTGGGCGCCCCCCAAGCCCCCCGCAAGACAGGCGGCTCAGCCAAAGGACCCCGAGGACACTGGGCACTGATGGGTGAGGGGCGCTCACCCGCAGGCCACAGTACAGAAGAAATACTAAGGACCCAGGGGCCCTCCCCTAGCAGGACCCTGGGGAAAGGGAACAGGGCTGAGACCCTGCTGTGGGGGGTGGGGGGCCGCCATGCAGGAACCTGCAGCACCCAGGTCGCACTGTGCCCTGCAGGGCGAGGGGCGCTCACCAGCAGGGCCCAGAGAATCCTGGGGACTGGAGGCTGCAGCCTGGGGCGCTCACCCACAGCCAGCAGGCCAGGCCCAGCCCTGCTGAAGGGAGGAGCGCTCACCCCCAGGAACTATGGAAGCCTGGTCCCAGGAGGGCCAGGGTGGCTCCCCTCCACACTCAGGGCCGCTGGGGTCCTGCTGGGTGAGGGGCGCTCACCCCCAGGACCCCAGCAGCCTGAGCGCTGGGGGCCGAGGGTGCTCACCCCCAGGAACCCTGGAGAATGAGCGCCCCTGGGAGAGGGGCGCTCACCCACAGGGCTCAGAATCCCGGGGGGCACCTTTTGCGGAGGGTCCCTCAGCCCCAAGTCTCACTTACCTGGGCCAGGGTGGGGCAGTGGTGCCCTTTCACGGGGATCAGCAGGGTCCTCCATGACGGTGGGGAGATGTCCTCTGCCAAATCTCCCCCCCTCCACCGTCCTGCCCAGGTGGGCCTTGCTCCGGATCCAAGGGTCCCACAGGGTTCTTCCCTGGGGCCCATCGAGCTCCCCGGTGGCGCGTCCCAGGAGATCCTGACAAGCCTTGGATATTGGCCCCCGCATCCACGGGTCCTGGGCACCTTGCGCTCATGCAAGGGAGCACAGCCCCATGGGCCAAGAGGCCAGAAAATGGTGTGTCAGGATGGATGGATATGGGTCCTGGGTGCCCTTGCAGTTGACATCCCCTGATAGTGGTCTTGAGGTCGCAGGTTTTCTGCACAAGCCTGCCTGCAGGGCCGCACCAAAGGCCAAGGGAGGTGTTTGCCAGGAGGAACTCTCCACTTCCCAGGTGGCCTCTTCCACAGGGACCCTTCAGCCCTCAGGCCAAGAGGGTGTCCCAGGAGGAACTCTCCACTTTCCGGGTGGCCTCTTCCACAGGGACCCTTCAGCCCTCAGGCCAAGAGGGTGTCCCAGGAGGAACTCTCCACTTTCGGGGTGGCCTCTTCCACAGGGACCCTTCAGCCCTCAGGCCAAAGAGGGTGTCCCAGGCCTGGAGGGAAAGGCCCCACCCACACAGTTCACTCCCCAGGCACCAGGTGGCATTATGGCTCAGAAGAGACTGGGCCCTGGCAGGCGAGGGGCGCTCACCCACAGGGCCCAAGGCATACTGAGCACTGGCGAGGGAGGGGCGCCACCCATGGGCCCCAGAGGAGACCCACTGGGCACTGCTGGGAGAGGGGCGCTCACCCATAGGACCCAGAGGGGTCTTAGCCAGGGGCGCTCAGCCTCAGGACACAGAGGACACTGGGGACCTTAGGGCGAGGGGCGCTCACCCGCAGGCCCCAGAGCTCACTGGTCCCTGGCTTGCCTGGGGAGCTTGCCCCAGAGGCCCGGGCACACCAAGGATCCTCGGGCAAGGAGCGCTCACCCGCAGGCCCCTGAGGACAAGGAAGCCTGCTGGGCGCCCCCCAAGCCCCCCGCAAGACAGGCGGCTCAGCCAAAGGACCCCGAGGACACTGGGCACTGATGGGTGAGGGGCGCTCACCCGCAGGCCACAGTACAGAAGAAATACTAAGGACCCAGGGGCCCTCCCCTAGCAGGACCCTGGGGAAAGGGAACAGGGCTGAGACCCTGCTGTGGGGGGTGGGGGGCCGCCATGCAGGAACCTGCAGCACCCAGGTCGCACTGTGCCCTGCAGGGCGAGGGGCGCTCACCAGCAGGGCCCAGAGAATCCTGGGGACTGGAGGCTGCAGCCTGGGGCGCTCACCCACAGCCAGCAGGCCAGGCCCAGCCCTGCTGAAGGGAGGAGCGCTCACCCCCAGGAACTATGGAAGCCTGGTCCCAGGAGGGCCAGGGTGGCTCCCCTCCACACTCAGGGCCGCTGGGGCCCTGCTGGGTGAGGGGCGCTCACCCCCAGGACCCCAGCAGCCTGAGCGCTGGGGGCCGAGGGTGCTCCCCCCCCCAGGAACCCTGGAGAATGAGCGCCCCTGGGAGAGGGGCGCTCACCCACAGGGCTCAGAATCCCGGGGGGCACCTTTTGCGGAGGGTCCCTCAGCCCCAAGTCTCACTTACCTGGGCCAGGGTGGGGCAGTGGTGCCCTTTCACGGGGATCAGCAGGGTCCTCCATGACGGTGGGGAGATGTCCTCTGCCAAATCTCCCCCCCTCCACCGTCCTGCCCAGGTGGGCCTTGCTCCGGATCCAAGGGTCCCACAGGGTTCTTCCCTGGGGCCCATCGAGCTCCCCGGTGGCGCGTCCCAGGAGATCCTGACAAGCCTTGGATATTGGCCCCCGCATCCACGGGTCCTGGGCACCTTGCGCTCATGCAAGGGAGCACAGCCCCATGGGCCAAGAGGCCAGAAAATGGTGTGTCAGGATGGATGGATATGGGTCCTGGGTGCCCTTGCAGTTGACATCCCCTGATAGTGGTCTTGAGGTCGCAGGTTTTCTGCACAAGCCTGCCTGCAGGGCCGCACCAAAGGCCAAGGGAGGTGTTTGCCAGGAGGAACTCTCCACTTCCCAGGTGGCCTCTTCCACAGGGACCCTTCAGCCCTCAGGCCAAGAGGGTGTCCCAGGAGGAACTCTCCACTTTCCGGGTGGCCTCTTCCACAGGGACCCTTCAGCCCTCAGGCCAAGAGGGTGTCCCAGGAGGAACTCTCCACTTTCGGGGTGGCCTCTTCCACAGGGACCCTTCAGCCCTCAGGCCAAAGAGGGTGTCCCAGGCCTGGAGGGAAAGGCCCCACCCACACAGTTCACTCCCCAGGCACCAGGTGGCATTATGGCTCAGAAGAGACTGGGCCCTGGCAGGCGAGGGGCGCTCACCCACAGGGCCCAAGGCATACTGAGCACTGGCGAGGGAGGGGCGCCACCCATGGGCCCCAGAGGAGACCCACTGGGCACTGCTGGGAGAGGGGCGCTCACCCATAGGACCCAGAGGGGTCTTAGCCAGGGGCGCTCAGCCTCAGGACACAGAGGACACTGGGGACCTTAGGGCGAGGGGCGCTCACCCGCAGGCCCCAGAGCTCACTGGTCCCTGGCTTGCCTGGGGAGCTTGCCCCAGAGGCCCGGGCACACCAAGGATCCTCGGGCAAGGAGCGCTCACCCGCAGGCCCCTGAGGACAAGGAAGCCTGCTGGGCGCCCCCCAAGCCCCCCGCAAGACAGGCGGCTCAGCCAAAGGACCCCGAGGACACTGGGCACTGATGGGTGAGGGGCGCTCACCCGCAGGCCACAGTACAGAAGAAATACTAAGGACCCAGGGGCCCTCCCCTAGCAGGACCCTGGGGAAAGGGAACAGGGCTGAGACCCTGCTGTGGGGGGTGGGGGGCCGCCATGCAGGAACCTGCAGCACCCAGGTCGCACTGTGCCCTGCAGGGCGAGGGGCGCTCACCAGCAGGGCCCAGAGAATCCTGGGGACTGGAGGCTGCAGCCTGGGGCGCTCACCCACAGCCAGCAGGCCAGGCCCAGCCCTGCTGAAGGGAGGAGCGCTCACCCCCAGGAACTATGGAAGCCTGGTCCCAGGAGGGCCAGGGTGGCTCCCCTCCACACTCAGGGCCGCTGGGGCCCTGCTGGGTGAGGGGCGCTCACCCCCAGGACCCCAGCAGCCTGAGCGCTGGGGGCCGAGGGTGCTCCCCCCCCCAGGAACCCTGGAGAATGAGCGCCCCTGGGAGAGGGGCGCTCACCCACAGGGCTCAGAATCCCGGGGGGCACCTTTTGCGGAGGGTCCCTCAGCCCCAAGTCTCACTTACCTGGGCCAGGGTGGGGCAGTGGTGCCCTTTCACGGGGATCAGCAGGGTCCTCCATGACGGTGGGGAGATGTCCTCTGCCAAATCTCCCCCCCTCCACCGTCCTGCCCAGGTGGGCCTTGCTCCGGATCCAAGGGTCCCACAGGGTTCTTCCCTGGGGCCCATCGAGCTCCCCGGTGGCTCGTCCCAGGAGATCCTGACAAGCCTTGGATATTGGCCCCCGCATCCACGGGTCCTGGGCACCTTGCGCTCATGCAAGGGAGCACAGCCCCATGGGCCAAGAGGCCAGAAAATGGTGTGTCAGGATGGATGGATATGGGTCCTGGGTGCCCTTGCAGTTGACATCCCCTGACAGTGGTCTTGAGGTCGCAGGTTTTCTGCACAAGCCTGCCTGCAGGGCCGCACCAAAGGCCAAGGGAGGTGTTTGCCAGGAGGAACTCTCCACTTCCCAGGTGGCCTCTTCCACAGGGACCCTTCAGCCCTCAGGCCAAGAGGGTGTCCCAGGAGGAACTCTCCACTTTCCGGGTGGCCTCTTCCACAGGGACCCTTCAGCCCTCAGGCCAAGAGGGTGTCCCAGGAGGAACTCTCCACTTTCGGGGTGGCCTCTTCCACAGGGACCCTTCAGCCCTCAGGCCAAAGAGGGTGTCCCAGGCCTGGAGGGAAAGGCCCCACCCACACAGTTCACTCCCCAGGCACCAGGTGGCATTATGGCTCAGAAGAGACTGGGCCCTGGCAGGCGAGGGGCGCTCACCCACAGGGCCCAAGGCATACTGAGCACTGGCGAGGGAGGGGCGCCACCCATGGGCCCCAGAGGAGACCCACTGGGCACTGCTGGGAGAGGGGCGCTCACCCATAGGACCCAGAGGGGTCTTAGCCAGGGGCGCTCAGCCTCAGGACACAGAGGACACTGGGGACCTTAGGGCGAGGGGCGCTCACCCGCAGGCCCCAGAGCTCACTGGTCCCTGGCTTGCCTGGGGAGCTTGCCCCAGAGGCCCGGGCACACCAAGGATCCTCGGGCAAGGAGCGCTCACCCGCAGGCCCCTGAGGACAAGGAAGCCTGCTGGGCGCCCCCCAAGCCCCCGCAAGACAGGCGGCTCAGCCAAAGGACCCCGAGGACACTGGGCACTGATGGGTGAGGGGCGCTCACCCGCAGGCCACAGAACAGAAGAAATACTAAGGACCCAGGGGCCCTCCCCTAGCAGGACCCTGGGGAAAGGGAACAGGGCTGAGACCCTGCTGTGGGGGGTGGGGGGCCGCCATGCAGGAACCTGCAGCACCCAGGTCCCACTGTGCCCTGCAGGGCGAGGGGCGCTCACCAGCAGGGCCCAGAGAATCCTGGGGACTGGAGGCTGCAGCCTGGGGCGCTCACCCACAGCCAGCAGGCCAGGCCCAGCCCTGCTGAAGGGAGGAGCGCTCACCCCCAGGAACTATGGAAGCCTGGTCCCAGGAGGGCCAGGGTGGCTCCCCTCCACACTCAGGGCCGCTGGGGCCCTGCTGGGTGAGGGGCGCTCACCCCCAGGACCCCAGCAGCCTGAGCGCTGGGGGCTGAGGGTGCTCCCCCCCCAGGAACCCTGGAGAATGAGCGCCCCTGGGAGAGGGGCGCTCACCCACAGGGCTCAGAATCCCGGGGGGCACCTTTTGCGGAGGGTCCCTCAGCCCCAAGTCTCACTTACCTGGGCCAGGGTGGGGCAGTGGTGCCCTTTCACGAGGCTCAGCAGGGTCCTCCATGACGGTGGGGAGATGTCCTCTGCCAAATCTCCCCCCCTCCACCGTCCTGCCCAGGTGGGCCTTGCTCCGGATCCAAGGGTCCCACAGGGTTCTTCCCTGGGGCCCATCGAGCTCCCCGGTGGCGCGTCCCAGGAGATCCTGACAAGCCTTGGATATTGGCCCCCGCATCCACGGGTCCTGGGCACCTTGCGCTCATGCAAGGGAGCACAGCCCCATGGGCCAAGAGGCCAGAAAATGGTGTGTCAGGATGGATGGATATGGGTCCTGGGTGCCCTTGCAGTTGACATCTCCTGACAGTGGTCTTGAGGTCGCAGGTTTTCTGCACAAGCCTGCCTGCAGGGCCGCACCAAAGGCCAAGGGAGGTGTTTGCCAGGAGGAACTCTCCACTTCCCAGGTGGCCTCTTCCACAGGGACCCTTCAGCCCTCAGGCCAAGAGGGTGTCCCAGGAGGAACTCTCCACTTTCCGGGTGGCCTCTTCCACAGGGACCCTTCAGCCCTCAGGCCAAGAGGGTGTCCCAGGAGGAACTCTCCACTTTCGGGGTGGCCTCTTCCACAGGGACCCTTCAGCCCTCAGGCCAAAGAGGGTGTCCCAGGCCTGGAGGGAAAGGCCCCACCCACACAGTTCACTCCCCAGGCACCAGGTGGCATTATGGCTCAGAAGAGACTGGGCCCTGGCAGGCGAGGGGCGCTCACCCACAGGGCCCAAGGCATACTGAGCACTGGCGAGGGAGGGGCGCCACCCATGGGCCCCAGAGGAGACCCACTGGGCACTGCTGGGAGAGGGGCGCTCACCCATAGGACCCAGAGGGGTCTTAGCCAGGGGCGCTCAGCCTCAGGACACAGAGGACACTGGGGACCTTAGGGCGAGGGGCGCTCACCCGCAGGCCCCAGAGCTCACTGGTCCCTGGCTTGCCTGGGGAGCTTGCCCCAGAGGCCCGGGCACACCAAGGATCCTCGGGCAAGGAGCGCTCACCCGCAGGCCCCTGAGGACAAGGAAGCCTGCTGGGCGCCCCCCAAGCCCCCGCAAGACAGGCGGCTCAGCCAAAGGACCCCGAGGACACTGGGCACTGATGGGTGAGGGGCGCTCACCCGCAGGCCACAGTACAGAAGAAATACTAAGGACCCAGGGGCCCTCCCCTAGCAGGACCCTGGGGAAAGGGAACAGGGCTGAGACCCTGCTGTGGGGGGTGGGGGGCCGCCATGCAGGAACCTGCAGCACCCAGGTCGCACTGTGCCCTGCAGGGCGAGGGGCGCTCACCAGCAGGGCCCAGAGAATCCTGGGGACTGGAGGCTGCAGCCTGGGGCGCTCACCCACAGCCAGCAGGCCAGGCCCAGCCCTGCTGAAGGGAGGAGCGCTCACCCCCAGGAACTATGGAAGCCTGGTCCCAGGAGGGCCAGGGTGGCTCCCCTCCACACTCAGGGCCGCTGGGGCCCTGCTGGGTGAGGGGCGCTCACCCCCAGGACCCCAGCAGCCTGAGCGCTGGGGGCCGAGGGTGCTCCCCCCCCAGGAACCCTGGAGAATGAGCGCCCCTGGGAGAGGGGCGCTCACCCACAGGGCTCAGAATCCCGGGGGGCACCTTTTGCGGAGGGTCCCTCAGCCCCAAGTCTCACTTACCTGGGCCAGGGTGGGGCAGTGGTGCCCTTTCACGGGGCTC
This sequence comes from Marmota flaviventris, assembly GCF_047511675.1. Classification (NCBI taxonomy): domain Eukaryota; kingdom Metazoa; phylum Chordata; class Mammalia; order Rodentia; family Sciuridae; genus Marmota; species Marmota flaviventris. The sequence goes on from NC_092514.1 coordinate 31,560,885, forward strand.
AGCAGGGTCCTCCATGACGGTGGGGAGATGTCCTCTGCCAAATCTCCCCCCCTCCACCGTCCTGCCCAGGTGGGCCTTGCTCCGGATCCAAGGGTCCCACAGGGTTCTTCCCTGGGGCCCATCGAGCTCCCCGGTGGCGCGTCCCAGGAGATCCTGACAAGCCTTGGATATTGGCCCCCGCATCCACGGGTCCTGGGCACCTTGCGCTCATGCAAGGGAGCACAGCCCCATGGGCCAAGAGGCCAGAAAATGGTGTGTCAGGATGGATGGATATGGGTCCTGGGTGCCCTTGCAGTTGACATCCCCTGACAGTGGTCTTGAGGTCGCAGGTTTTCTGCACAAGCCTGCCTGCAGGGCCGCACCAAAGGCCAAGGGAGGTGTTTGCCAGGAGGAACTCTCCACTTCCCAGGTGGCCTCTTCCACAGGGACCCTTCAGCCCTCAGGCCAAGAGGGTGTCCCAGGAGGAACTCTCCACTTTCCGGGTGGCCTCTTCCACAGGGACCCTTCAGCCCTCAGGCCAAGAGGGTGTCCCAGGAGGAACTCTCCACTTTCGGGGTGGCCTCTTCCACAGGGACCCTTCAGCCCTCAGGCCAAAGAGGGTGTCCCAGGCCTGGAGGGAAAGGCCCCACCCACACAGTTCACTCCCCAGGCACCAGGTGGCATTATGGCTCAGAAGAGACTGGGCCCTGGCAGGCGAGGGGCGCTCACCCACAGGGCCCAAGGCATACTGAGCACTGGCGAGGGAGGGGCGCCACCCATGGGCCCCAGAGGAGACCCACTGGGCACTGCTGGGAGAGGGGCGCTCACCCATAGGACCCAGAGGGGTCTTAGCCAGGGGCGCTCAGCCTCAGGACACAGAGGACACTGGGGACCTTAGGGCGAGGGGCGCTCACCCGCAGGCCCCAGAGCTCACTGGTCCCTGGCTTGCCTGGGGAGCTTGCCCCAGAGGCCCGGGCACACCAAGGATCCTCGGGCAAGGAGCGCTCACCCGCAGGCCCCTGAGGACAAGGAAGCCTGCTGGGCGCCCCCCAAGCCCCCCGCAAGACAGGCGGCTCAGCCAAAGGACCCCGAGGACACTGGGCACTGATGGGTGAGGGGCGCTCACCCGCAGGCCACAGTACAGAAGAAATACTAAGGACCCAGGGGCCCTCCCCTAGCAGGACCCTGGGGAAAGGGAACAGGGCTGAGACCCTGCTGTGGGGGGTGGGGGGCCGCCATGCAGGAACCTGCAGCACCCAGGTCGCACTGTGCCCTGCAGGGCGAGGGGCGCTCACCAGCAGGGCCCAGAGAATCCTGGGGACTGGAGGCTGCAGCCTGGGGCGCTCACCCACAGCCAGCAGGCCAGGCCCAGCCCTGCTGAAGGGAGGAGCGCTCACCCCCAGGAACTATGGAAGCCTGGTCCCAGGAGGGCCAGGGTGGCTCCCCTCCACACTCAGGGCCGCTGGGGCCCTGCTGGGTGAGGGGCGCTCACCCCCAGGACCCCAGCAGCCTGAGCGCTGGGGGCCGAGGGTGCTCACCCCCAGGAACCCTGGAGAATGAGCGCCCCTGGGAGAGGGGCGCTCACCCACAGGGCTCAGAATCCCGGGGGGCACCTTTTGCGGAGGGTCCCTCAGCCCCAAGTCTCACTTACCTGGGCCAGGGTGGGGCAGTGGTGCCCTTTCACGGGGATCAGCAGGGTCCTCCATGACGGTGGGGAGATGTCCTCTGCCAAATCTCCCCCCCTCCACCGTCCTGCCCAGGTGGGCCTTGCTCCGGATCCAAGGGTCCCACAGGGTTCTTCCCTGGGGCCCATCGAGCTCCCCGGTGGCGCGTCCCAGGAGATCCTGACAAGCCTTGGATATTGGCCCCCGCATCCACGGGTCCTGGGCACCTTGCGCTCATGCAAGGGAGCACAGCCCCATGGGCCAAGAGGCCAGAAAATGGTGTGTCAGGATGGATGGATATGGGTCCTGGGTGCCCTTGCAGTTGACATCCCCTGATAGTGGTCTTGAGGTCGCAGGTTTTCTGCACAAGCCTGCCTGCAGGGCCGCACCAAAGGCCAAGGGAGGTGTTTGCCAGGAGGAACTCTCCACTTCCCAGGTGGCCTCTTCCACAGGGACCCTTCAGCCCTCAGGCCAAGAGGGTGTCCCAGGAGGAACTCTCCACTTTCCGGGTGGCCTCTTCCACAGGGACCCTTCAGCCCTCAGGCCAAGAGGGTGTCCCAGGAGGAACTCTCCACTTTCGGGGTGGCCTCTTCCACAGGGACCCTTCAGCCCTCAGGCCAAAGAGGGTGTCCCAGGCCTGGAGGGAAAGGCCCCACCCACACAGTTCACTCCCCAGGCACCAGGTGGCATTATGGCTCAGAAGAGACTGGGCCCTGGCAGGCGAGGGGCGCTCACCCACAGGGCCCAAGGCATACTGAGCACTGGCGAGGGAGGGGCGCCACCCATGGGCCCCAGAGGAGACCCACTGGGCACTGCTGGGAGAGGGGCGCTCACCCATAGGACCCAGAGGGGTCTTAGCCAGGGGCGCTCAGCCTCAGGACACAGAGGACACTGGGGACCTTAGGGCGAGGGGCGCTCACCCGCAGGCCCCAGAGCTCACTGGTCCCTGGCTTGCCTGGGGAGCTTGCCCCAGAGGCCCGGGCACACCAAGGATCCTCGGGCAAGGAGCGCTCACCCGCAGGCCCCTGAGGACAAGGAAGCCTGCTGGGCGCCCCCCAAGCCCCCGCAAGACAGGCGGCTCAGCCAAAGGACCCCGAGGACACTGGGCACTGATGGGTGAGGGGCGCTCACCCGCAGGCCACAGTACAGAAGAAATACTAAGGACCCAGGGGCCCTCCCCTAGCAGGACCCTGGGGAAAGGGAACAGGGCTGAGACCCTGCTGTGGGGGGTGGGGGGCCGCCATGCAGGAACCTGCAGCACCAGCACCCAGGTCCCACTGTGCCCTGCAGGGCGAGGGGCACACACCAGCAGGGCCCAGAGAATCCTGGGGACTGGAGGCTGCAGCCTGGGGCGCTCACCCACAGCCAGCAGGCCAGGCCCAGCCCTGCTGAAGGGAGGAGCGCTCACCCCCAGGAACTATGGAAGCCTGGTCCCAGGAGGGCCAGGGTGGCTCCCCTCCACACTCAGGGCCGCTGGGGCCCTGCTGGGTGAGGGGCGCTCACCCCCAGGACCCCAGCAGCCTGAGCGCTGGGGGCCGAGGGTGCTCACCCCCAGGAACCCTGGAGAATGAGCGCCCCTGGGAGAGGGGCGCTCACCCACAGGGCTCAGAATCCCGGGGGGCACCTTTTGCGGAGGGTCCCTCAGCCCCAAGTCTCACTTACCTGGGCCAGGGTGGGGCAGTGGTGCCCTTTCACGGGGATCAGCAGGGTCCTCCATGACGGTGGGGAGATGTCCTCTGCCAAATCTCCCCCCCTCCACCGTCCTGCCCAGGTGGGCCTTGCTCCGGATCCAAGGGTCCCACAGGGTTCTTCCCTGGGGCCCATCGAGCTCCCCGGTGGCGCGTCCCAGGAGATCCTGACAAGCCTTGGATATTGGCCCCCGCATCCACGGGTCCTGGGCACCTTGCGCTCATGCAAGGGAGCACAGCCCCATGGGCCAAGAGGCCAGAAAATGGTGTGTCAGGATGGATGGATATGGGTCCTGGGTGCCCTTGCAGTTGACATCCCCTGACAGTGGTCTTGAGGTCGCAGGTTTTCTGCACAAGCCTGCCTGCAGGGCCGCACCAAAGGCCAAGGGAGGTGTTTGCCAGGAGGAACTCTCCACTTCCCAGGTGGCCTCTTCCACAGGGACCCTTCAGCCCTCAGGCCAAGAGGGTGTCCCAGGAGGAACTCTCCACTTTCGGGGTGGCCTCTTCCACAGGGACCCTTCAGCCCTCAGGCCAAAGAGGGTGTCCCAGGCCTGGAGGGAAAGGCCCCACCCACACAGTTCACTCCCCAGGCACCAGGTGGCATTATGGCTCAGAAGAGACTGGGCCCTGGCAGGCGAGGGGCGCTCACCCACAGGGCCCAAGGCATACTGAGCACTGGCGAGGGAGGGGCGCCACCCATGGGCCCCAGAGGAGACCCACTGGGCACTGCTGGGAGAGGGGCGCTCACCCATAGGACCCAGAGGGGTCTTAGCCAGGGGCGCTCAGCCTCAGGACACAGAGGACACTGGGGACCTTAGGGAGAGGGGCGCTCACCCGCAGGCCCCAGAGCTCACTGGTCCCTGGCTTGCCTGGGGAGCTTGCCCCAGAGGCCCGGGCACACCAAGGATCCTCGGGCAAGGAGCGCTCACCCGCAGGCCCCTGAGGACAAGGAAGCCTGCTGGGCGCCCCCCAAGCCCCCGCAAGACAGGCGGCTCAGCCAAAGGACCCCGAGGACACTGGGCACTGATGGGTGAGGGGCGCTCACCCGCAGGCCACAGTACAGAAGAAATACTAAGGACCCAGGGGCCCTCCCCTAGCAGGACCCTGGGGAAAGGGAACAGGGCTGAGACCCTGCTGTGGGGGGTGGGGGGCCGCCATGCAGGAACCTGCAGCACCCAGGTCGCACTGTGCCCTGCAGGGCGAGGGGCGCTCACCAGCAGGGCCCAGAGAATCCTGGGGACTGGAGGCTGCAGCCTGGGGCGCTCACCCACAGCCAGCAGGCCAGGCCCAGCCCTGCTGAAGGGAGGAGCGCTCACCCCCAGGAACTATGGAAGCCTGGTCCCAGGAGGGCCAGGGTGGCTCCCCTCCACACTCAGGGCCGCTGGGGCCCTGCTGGGTGAGGGGCGCTCACCCCCAGGACCCCAGCAGCCTGAGCGCTGGGGGCCGAGGGTGCTCCCCCCCCAGGAACCCTGGAGAATGAGCGCCCCTGGGAGAGGGGCGCTCACCCACAGGGCTCAGAATCCCGGGGGGCACCTTTTGCGGAGGGTCCCTCAGCCCCAAGTCTCACTTACCTGGGCCAGGGTGGGGCAGTGGTGCCCTTTCACGGGGCTCAGCAGGGTCCTCCATGACGGTGGGGAGATGTCCTCTGCCAAATCTCCCCCCCTCCACCGTCCTGCCCAGGTGGGCCTTGCTCCGGATCCAAGGGTCCCACAGGGTTCTTCCCTGGGGCCCATCGAGCTCCCCGGTGGCGCGTCCCAGGAGATCCTGACAAGCCTTGGATATTGGCCCCCGCATCCACGGGTCCTGGGCACCTTGCGCTCATGCAAGGGAGCACAGCCCCATGGGCCAAGAGGCCAGAAAATGGTGTGTCAGGATGGATGGATATGGGTCCTGGGTGCCCTTGCAGTTGACATCCCCTGACAGTGGTCTTGAGGTCGCAGGTTTTCTGCACAAGCCTGCCTGCAGGGCCGCACCAAAGGCCAAGGGAGGTGTTTGCCAGGAGGAACTCTCCACTTCCCAGGTGGCCTCTTCCACAGGGACCCTTCAGCCCTCAGGCCAAGAGGGTGTCCCAGGAGGAACTCTCCACTTTCGGGGTGGCCTCTTCCACAGGGACCCTTCAGCCCTCAGGCCAAAGAGGGTGTCCCAGGCCTGGAGGGAAAGGCCCCACCCACACAGTTCACTCCCCAGGCACCAGGTGGCATTATGGCTCAGAAGAGACTGGGCCCTGGCAGGCGAGGGGCGCTCACCCACAGGGCCCAAGGCATACTGAGCACTGGCGAGGGAGGGGCGCCACCCATGGGCCCCAGAGGAGACCCACTGGGCACTGCTGGGAGAGGGGCGCTCACCCATAGGACCCAGAGGGGTCTTAGCCAGGGGCGCTCAGCCTCAGGACACAGAGGACACTGGGGACCTTAGGGAGAGGGGCGCTCACCCGCAGGCCCCAGAGCTCACTGGTCCCTGGCTTGCCTGGGGAGCTTGCCCCAGAGGCCCGGGCACACCAAGGATCCTCGGGCAAGGAGCGCTCACCCGCAGGCCCCTGAGGACAAGGAAGCCTGCTGGGCGCCCCCCAAGCCCCCGCAAGACAGGCGGCTCAGCCAAAGGACCCCGAGGACACTGGGCACTGATGGGTGAGGGGCGCTCACCCGCAGGCCACAGTACAGAAGAAATACTAAGGACCCAGGGGCCCTCCCCTAGCAGGACCCTGGGGAAAGGGAACAGGGCTGAGACCCTGCTGTGGGGGGTGGGGGGCCGCCATGCAGGAACCTGCAGCACCCAGGTCGCACTGTGCCCTGCAGGGCGAGGGGCGCTCACCAGCAGGGCCCAGAGAATCCTGGGGACTGGAGGCTGCAGCCTGGGGCGCTCACCCACAGCCAGCAGGCCAGGCCCAGCCCTGCTGAAGGGAGGAGCGCTCACCCCCAGGAACTATGGAAGCCTGGTCCCAGGAGGGCCAGGGTGGCTCCCCTCCACACTCAGGGCCGCTGGGGCCCTGCTGGGTGAGGGGCGCTCACCCCCAGGACCCCAGCAGCCTGAGCGCTGGGGGCCGAGGGTGCTCCCCCCCCAGGAACCCTGGAGAATGAGCGCCCCTGGGAGAGGGGCGCTCACCCACAGGGCTCAGAATCCCGGGGGGCACCTTTTGCGGAGGGTCCCTCAGCCCCAAGTCTCACTTACCTGGGCCAGGGTGGGGCAGTGGTGCCCTTTCACGGGGCTCAGCAGGGTCCTCCATGACGGTGGGGAGATGTCCTCTGCCAAATCTCCCCCCCTCCACCGTCCTGCCCAGGTGGGCCTTGCTCCGGATCCAAGGGTCCCACAGGGTTCTTCCCTGGGGCCCATCGAGCTCCCCGGTGGCGCGTCCCAGGAGATCCTGACAAGCCTTGGATATTGGCCCCCGCATCCACGGGTCCTGGGCACCTTGCGCTCATGCAAGGGAGCACAGCCCCATGGGCCAAGAGGCCAGAAAATGGTGTGTCAGGATGGATGGATATGGGTCCTGGGTGCCCTTGCAGTTGACATCCCCTGACAGTGGTCTTGAGGTCGCAGGTTTTCTGCACAAGCCTGCCTGCAGGGCCGCACCAAAGGCCAAGGGAGGTGTTTGCCAGGAGGAACTCTCCACTTCCCAGGTGGCCTCTTCCACAGGGACCCTTCAGCCCTCAGGCCAAGAGGGTGTCCCAGGAGGAACTCTCCACTTTCCGGGTGGCCTCTTCCACAGGGACCCTTCAGCCCTCAGGCCAAGAGGGTGTCCCAGGAGGAACTCTCCACTTTCGGGGTGGCCTCTTCCACAGGGACCCTTCAGCCCTCAGGCCAAAGAGGGTGTCCCAGGCCTGGAGGGAAAGGCCCCACCCACACAGTTCACTCCCCAGGCACCAGGTGGCATTATGGCTCAGAAGAGACTGGGCCCTGGCAGGCGAGGGGCGCTCACCCACAGGGCCCAAGGCATACTGAGCACTGGCGAGGGAGGGGCGCCACCCATGGGCCCCAGAGGAGACCCACTGGGCACTGCTGGGAGAGGGGCGCTCACCCATAGGACCCAGAGGGGTCTTAGCCAGGGGCGCTCAGCCTCAGGACACAGAGGACACTGGGGACCTTAGGGCGAGGGGCGCTCACCCGCAGGCCCCAGAGCTCACTGGTCCCTGGCTTGCCTGGGGAGCTTGCCCCAGAGGCCCGGGCACACCAAGGATCCTCGGGCAAGGAGCGCTCACCCGCAGGCCCCTGAGGACAAGGAAGCCTGCTGGGCGCCCCCCAAGCCCCCCGCAAGACAGGCGGCTCAGCCAAAGGACCCCGAGGACACTGGGCACTGATGGGTGAGGGGCGCTCACCCGCAGGCCACAGTACAGAAGAAATACTAAGGACCCAGGGGCCCTCCCCTAGCAGGACCCTGGGGAAAGGGAACAGGGCTGAGACCCTGCTGTGGGGGGTGGGGGGCCGCCATGCAGGAACCTGCAGCACCCAGGTCGCACTGTGCCCTGCAGGGCGAGGGGCGCTCACCAGCAGGGCCCAGAGAATCCTGGGGACTGGAGGCTGCAGCCTGGGGCGCTCACCCACAGCCAGCAGGCCAGGCCCAGCCCTGCTGAAGGGAGGAGCGCTCACCCCCAGGAACTATGGAAGCCTGGTCCCAGGAGGGCCAGGGTGGCTCCCCTCCACACTCAGGGCCGCTGGGGCCCTGCTGGGTGAGGGGCGCTCACCCCCAGGACCCCAGCAGCCTGAGCGCTGGGGGCCGAGGGTGCTCCCCCCCCAGGAACCCTGGAGAATGAGCGCCCCTGGGAGAGGGGCGCTCACCCACAGGGCTCAGAATCCCGGGGGGCACCTTTTGCGGAGGGTCCCTCAGCCCCAAGTCTCACTTACCTGGGCCAGGGTGGGGCAGTGGTGCCCTTTCACGGGGCTCAGCAGGGTCCTCCATGACGGTGGGGAGATGTCCTCTGCCAAATCTCCCCCCCTCCACCGTCCTGCCCAGGTGGGCCTTGCTCCGGATCCAAGGGTCCCACAGGGTTCTTCCCTGGGGCCCATCGAGCTCCCCGGTGGCGCGTCCCAGGAGATCCTGACAAGCCTTGGATATTGGCCCCCGCATCCACGGGTCCTGGGCACCTTGCGCTCATGCAAGGGAGCACAGCCCCATGGGCCAAGAGGCCAGAAAATGGTGTGTCAGGATGGATGGATATGGGTCCTGGGTGCCCTTGCAGTTGACATCCCCTGACAGTGGTCTTGAGGTCGCAGGTTTTCTGCACAAGCCTGCCTGCAGGGCCGCACCAAAGGCCAAGGGAGGTGTTTGCCAGGAGGAACTCTCCACTTCCCAGGTGGCCTCTTCCACAGGGACCCTTCAGCCCTCAGGCCAAGAGGGTGTCCCAGGAGGAACTCTCCACTTTCCGGGTGGCCTCTTCCACAGGGACCCTTCAGCCCTCAGGCCAAGAGGGTGTCCCAGGAGGAACTCTCCACTTTCGGGGTGGCCTCTTCCACAGGGACCCTTCAGCCCTCAGGCCAAAGAGGGTGTCCCAGGCCTGGAGGGAAAGGCCCCACCCACACAGTTCACTCCCCAGGCACCAGGTGGCATTATGGCTCAGAAGAGACTGGGCCCTGGCAGGCGAGGGGCGCTCACCCACAGGGCCCAAGGCATACTGAGCACTGGCGAGGGAGGGGCGCCACCCATGGGCCCCAGAGGAGACCCACTGGGCACTGCTGGGAGAGGGGCGCTCACCCATAGGACCCAGAGGGGTCTTAGCCAGGGGCGCTCAGCCTCAGGACACAGAGGACACTGGGGACCTTAGGGCGAGGGGCGCTCACCCGCAGGCCCCAGAGCTCACTGGTCCCTGGCTTGCCTGGGGAGCTTGCCCCAGAGGCCCGGGCACACCAAGGATCCTCGGGCAAGGAGCGCTCACCCGCAGGCCCCTGAGGACAAGGAAGCCTGCTGGGCGCCCCCCAAGCCCCCCGCAAGACAGGCGGCTCAGCCAAAGGACCCCGAGGACACTGGGCACTGATGGGTGAGGGGCGCTCACCCGCAGGCCACAGTACAGAAGAAATACTAAGGACCCAGGGGCCCTCCCCTAGCAGGACCCTGGGGAAAGGGAACAGGGCTGAGACCCTGCTGTGGGGGGTGGGGGGCCGCCATGCAGGAACCTGCAGCACCCAGGTCGCACTGTGCCCTGCAGGGCGAGGGGCGCTCACCAGCAGGGCCCAGAGAATCCTGGGGACTGGAGGCTGCAGCCTGGGGCGCTCACCCACAGCCAGCAGGCCAGGCCCAGCCCTGCTGAAGGGAGGAGCGCTCACCCCCAGGAACTATGGAAGCCTGGTCCCAGGAGGGCCAGGGTGGCTCCCCTCCACACTCAGGGCCGCTGGGGCCCTGCTGGGTGAGGGGCGCTCACCCCCAGGACCCCAGCAGCCTGAGCGCTGGGGGCCGAGGGTGCTCCCCCCCCAGGAACCCTGGAGAATGAGCGCCCCTGGGAGAGGGGCGCTCACCCACAGGGCTCAGAATCCCGGGGGGCACCTTTTGCGGAGGGTCCCTCAGCCCCAAGTCTCACTTACCTGGGCCAGGGTGGGGCAGTGGTGCCCTTTCACGGGGCTCAGCAGGGTCCTCCATGACGGTGGGGAGATGTCCTCTGCCAAATCTCCCCCCCTCCACCGTCCTGCCCAGGTGGGCCTTGCTCCGGATCCAAGGGTCCCACAGGGTTCTTCCCTGGGGCCCATCGAGCTCCCCGGTGGCGCGTCCCAGGAGATCCTGACAAGCCTTGGATATTGGCCCCCGCATCCACGGGTCCTGGGCACCTTGCGCTCATGCAAGGGAGCACAGCCCCATGGGCCAAGAGGCCAGAAAATGGTGTGTCAGGATGGATGGATATGGGTCCTGGGTGCCCTTGCAGTTGACATCCCCTGACAGTGGTCTTGAGGTCGCAGGTTTTCTGCACAAGCCTGCCTGCAGGGCCGCACCAAAGGCCAAGGGAGGTGTTTGCCAGGAGGAACTCTCCACTTCCCAGGTGGCCTCTTCCACAGGGACCCTTCAGCCCTCAGGCCAAGAGGGTGTCCCAGGAGGAACTCTCCACTTTCCGGGTGGCCTCTTCCACAGGGACCCTTCAGCCCTCAGGCCAAGAGGGTGTCCCAGGAGGAACTCTCCACTTTCGGGGTGGCCTCTTCCACAGGGACCCTTCAGCCCTCAGGCCAAAGAGGGTGTCCCAGGCCTGGAGGGAAAGGCCCCACCCACACAGTTCACTCCCCAGGCACCAGGTGGCATTATGGCTCAGAAGAGACTGGGCCCTGGCAGGCGAGGGGCGCTCACCCACAGGGCCCAAGGCATACTGAGCACTGGCGAGGGAGGGGCGCCACCCATGGGCCCCAGAGGAGACCCACTGGGCACTGCTGGGAGAGGGGCGCTCACCCATAGGACCCAGAGGGGTCTTAGCCAGGGGCGCTCAGCCTCAGGACACAGAGGACACTGGGGACCTTAGGGCGAGGGGCGCTCACCCGCAGGCCCCAGAGCTCACTGGTCCCTGGCTTGCCTGGGGAGCTTGCCCCAGAGGCCCGGGCACACCAAGGATCCTCGGGCAAGGAGCGCTCACCCGCAGGCCCCTGAGGACAAGGAAGCCTGCTGGGCGCCCCCCAAGCCCCCCGCAAGACAGGCGGCTCAGCCAAAGGACCCCGAGGACACTGGGCACTGATGGGTGAGGGGCGCTCACCCGCAGGCCACAGTACAGAAGAAATACTAAGGACCCAGGGGCCCTCCCCTAGCAGGACCCTGGGGAAAGGGAACAGGGCTGAGACCCTGCTGTGGGGGGTGGGGGGCCGCCATGCAGGAACCTGCAGCACCCAGGTCGCACTGTGCCCTGCAGGGCGAGGGGCGCTCACCAGCAGGGCCCAGAGAATCCTGGGGACTGGAGGCTGCAGCCTGGGGCGCTCACCCACAGCCAGCAGGCCAGGCCCAGCCCTGCTGAAGGGAGGAGCGCTCACCCCCAGGAACTATGGAAGCCTGGTCCCAGGAGGGCCAGGGTGGCTCCCCTCCACACTCAGGGCCGCTGGGGCCCTGCTGGGTGAGGGGCGCTCACCCCCAGGACCCCAGCAGCCTGAGCGCTGGGGGCCGAGGGTGCTCCCCCCCCAGGAACCCTGGAGAATGAGCGCCCCTGGGAGAGGGGCGCTCACCCACAGGGCTCAGAATCCCGGGGGGCACCTTTTGCGGAGGGTCCCTCAGCCCCAAGTCTCACTTACCTGGGCCAGGGTGGGGCAGTGGTGCCCTTTCACGGGGCTCAGCAGGGTCCTCCATGACGGTGGGGAGATGTCCTCTGCCAAATCTCCCCCCCTCCACCGTCCTGCCCAGGTGGGCCTTGCTCCGGATCCAAGGGTCCCACAGGGTTCTTCCCTGGGGCCCATCGAGCTCCCCGGTGGCGCGTCCCAGGAGATCCTGACAAGCCTTGGATATTGGCCCCCGCATCCACGGGTCCTGGGCACCTTGCGCTCATGCAAGGGAGCACAGCCCCATGGGCCAAGAGGCCAGAAAATGGTGTGTCAGGATGGATGGATATGGGTCCTGGGTGCCCTTGCAGTTGACATCCCCTGACAGTGGTCTTGAGGTCGCAGGTTTTCTGCACAAGCCTGCCTGCAGGGCCGCACCAAAGGCCAAGGGAGGTGTTTGCCAGGAGGAACTCTCCACTTCCCAGGTGGCCTCTTCCACAGGGACCCTTCAGCCCTCAGGCCAAGAGGGTGTCCCAGGAGGAACTCTCCACTTTCCGGGTGGCCTCTTCCACAGGGACCCTTCAGCCCTCAGGCCAAGAGGGTGTCCCAGGAGGAACTCTCCACTTTCGGGGTGGCCTCTTCCACAGGGACCCTTCAGCCCTCAGGCCAAAGAGGGTGTCCCAGGCCTGGAGGGAAAGGCCCCACCCACACAGTTCACTCCCCAGGCACCAGGTGGCATTATGGCTCAGAAGAGACTGGGCCCTGGCAGGCGAGGGGCGCTCACCCACAGGGCCCAAGGCATACTGAGCACTGGCGAGGGAGGGGCGCCACCCATGGGCCCCAGAGGAGACCCACTGGGCACTGCTGGGAGAGGGGCGCTCACCCATAGGACCCAGAGGGGTCTTAGCCAGGGGCGCTCAGCCTCAGGACACAGAGGACACTGGGGACCTTAGGGCGAGGGGCGCTCACCCGCAGGCCCCAGAGCTCACTGGTCCCTGGCTTGCCTGGGGAGCTTGCCCCAGAGGCCCGGGCACACCAAGGATCCTCGGGCAAGGAGCGCTCACCCGCAGGCCCCTGAGGACAAGGAAGCCTGCTGGGCGCCCCCCAAGCCCCCCGCAAGACAGGCGGCTCAGCCAAAGGACCCCGAGGACACTGGGCACTGATGGGTGAGGGGCGCTCACCCGCAGGCCACAGTACAGAAGAAATACTAAGGACCCAGGGGCCCTCCCCTAGCAGGACCCTGGGGAAAGGGAACAGGGCTGAGACCCTGCTGTGGGGGGTGGGGGGCCGCCATGCAGGAACCTGCAGCACCCAGGTCGCACTGTGCCCTGCAGGGCGAGGGGCGCTCACCAGCAGGGCCCAGAGAATCCTGGGGACTGGAGGCTGCAGCCTGGGGCGCTCACCCACAGCCAGCAGGCCAGGCCCAGCCCTGCTGAAGGGAGGAGCGCTCACCCCCAGGAACTATGGAAGCCTGGTCCCAGGAGGGCCAGGGTGGCTCCCCTCCACACTCAGGGCCGCTGGGGCCCTGCTGGGTGAGGGGCGCTCACCCCCAGGACCCCAGCAGCCTGAGCGCTGGGGGCCGAGGGTGCTCCCCCCCCAGGAACCCTGGAGAATGAGCGCCCCTGGGAGAGGGGCGCTCACCCACAGGGCTCAGAATCCCGGGGGGCACCTTTTGCGGAGGGTCCCTCAGCCCCAAGTCTCACTTACCTGGGCCAGGGTGGGGCAGTGGTGCCCTTTCACGGGGCTCAGCAGGGTCCTCCATGACGGTGGGGAGATGTCCTCTGCCAAATCTCCCCCCCTCCACCGTCCTGCCCAGGTGGGCCTTGCTCCGGATCCAAGGGTCCCACAGGGTTCTTCCCTGGGGCCCATCGAGCTCCCCGGTGGCGCGTCCCAGGAGATCCTGACAAGCCTTGGATATTGGCCCCCGCATCCACGGGTCCTGGGCACCTTGCGCTCATGCAAGGGAGCACAGCCCCATGGGCCAAGAGGCCAGAAAATGGTGTGTCAGGATGGATGGATATGGGTCCTGGGTGCCCTTGCAGTTGACATCCCCTGACAGTGGTCTTGAGGTCGCAGGTTTTCTGCACAAGCCTGCCTGCAGGGCCGCACCAAAGGCCAAGGGAGGTGTTTGCCAGGAGGAACTCTCCACTTCCCAGGTGGCCTCTTCCACAGGGACCCTTCAGCCCTCAGGCCAAGAGGGTGTCCCAGGAGGAACTCTCCACTTTCCGGGTGGCCTCTTCCACAGGGACCCTTCAGCCCTCAGGCCAAGAGGGTGTCCCAGGAGGAACTCTCCACTTTCGGGGTGGCCTCTTCCACAGGGACCCTTCAGCCCTCAGGCCAAAGAGGGTGTCCCAGGCCTGGAGGGAAAGGCCCCACCCACACAGTTCACTCCCCAGGCACCAGGTGGCATTATGGCTCAGAAGAGACTGGGCCCTGGCAGGCGAGGGGCGCTCACCCACAGGGCCCAAGGCATACTGAGCACTGGCGAGGGAGGGGCGCCACCCATGGGCCCCAGAGGAGACCCACTGGGCACTGCTGGGAGAGGGGCGCTCACCCATAGGACCCAGAGGGGTCTTAGCCAGGGGCGCTCAGCCTCAGGACACAGAGGACACTGGGGACCTTAGGGCGAGGGGCGCTCACCCGCAGGCCCCAGAGCTCACTGGTCCCTGGCTTGCCTGGGGAGCTTGCCCCAGAGGCCCGGGCACACCAAGGATCCTCGGGCAAGGAGCGCTCACCCGCAGGCCCCTGAGGACAAGGAAGCCTGCTGGGCGCCCCCCAAGCCCCCCGCAAGACAGGCGGCTCAGCCAAAGGACCCCGAGGACACTGGGCACTGATGGGTGAGGGGCGCTCACCCGCAGGCCACAGTACAGAAGAAATACTAAGGACCCAGGGGCCCTCCCCTAGCAGGACCCTGGGGAAAGGGAACAGGGCTGAGACCCTGCTGTGGGGGGTGGGGGGCCGCCATGCAGGAACCTGCAGCACCCAGGTCGCACTGTGCCCTGCAGGGCGAGGGGCGCTCACCAGCAGGGCCCAGAGAATCCTGGGGACTGGAGGCTGCAGCCTGGGGCGCTCACCCACAGCCAGCAGGCCAGGCCCAGCCCTGCTGAAGGGAGGAGCGCTCACCCCCAGGAACTATGGAAGCCTGGTCCCAGGAGGGCCAGGGTGGCTCCCCTCCACACTCAGGGCCGCTGGGGCCCTGCTGGGTGAGGGGCGCTCACCCCCAGGACCCCAGCAGCCTGAGCGCTGGGGGCCGAGGGTGCTCCCCCCCCAGGAACCCTGGAGAATGAGCGCCCCTGGGAGAGGGGCGCTCACCCACAGGGCTCAGAATCCCGGGGGGCACCTTTTGCGGAGGGTCCCTCAGCCCCAAGTCTCACTTACCTGGGCCAGGGTGGGGCAGTGGTGCCCTTTCACGGGGCTCAGCAGGGTCCTCCATGACGGTGGGGAGATGTCCTCTGCCAAATCTCCCCCCCTCCACCGTCCTGCCCAGGTGGGCCTTGCTCCGGATCCAAGGGTCCCACAGGGTTCTTCCCTGGGGCCCATCGAGCTCCCCGGTGGCGCGTCCCAGGAGATCCTGACAAGCCTTGGATATTGGCCCCCGCATCCACGGGTCCTGGGCACCTTGCGCTCATGCAAGGGAGCACAGCCCCATGGGCCAAGAGGCCAGAAAATGGTGTGTCAGGATGGATGGATATGGGTCCTGGGTGCCCTTGCAGTTGACATCCCCTGACAGTGGTCTTGAGGTCGCAGGTTTTCTGCACAAGCCTGCCTGCAGGGCCGCACCAAAGGCCAAGGGAGGTGTTTGCCAGGAGGAACTCTCCACTTCCCAGGTGGCCTCTTCCACAGGGACCCTTCAGCCCTCAGGCCAAGAGGGTGTCCCAGGAGGAACTCTCCACTTTCCGGGTGGCCTCTTCCACAGGGACCCTTCAGCCCTCAGGCCAAGAGGGTGTCCCAGGAGGAACTCTCCACTTTCGGGGTGGCCTCTTCCACAGGGACCCTTCAGCCCTCAGGCCAAAGAGGGTGTCCCAGGCCTGGAGGGAAAGGCCCCACCCACACAGTTCACTCCCCAGGCACCAGGTGGCATTATGGCTCAGAAGAGACTGGGCCCTGGCAGGCGAGGGGCGCTCACCCACAGGGCCCAAGGCATACTGAGCACTGGCGAGGGAGGGGCGCCACCCATGGGCCCCAGAGGAGACCCACTGGGCACTGCTGGGAGAGGGGCGCTCACCCATAGGACCCAGAGGGGTCTTAGCCAGGGGCGCTCAGCCTCAGGACACAGAGGACACTGGGGACCTTAGGGCGAGGGGCGCTCACCCGCAGGCCCCAGAGCTCACTGGTCCCTGGCTTGCCTGGGGAGCTTGCCCCAGAGGCCCGGGCACACCAAGGATCCTCGGGCAAGGAGCGCTCACCCGCAGGCCCCTGAGGACAAGGAAGCCTGCTGGGCGCCCCCCAAGCCCCCCGCAAGACAGGCGGCTCAGCCAAAGGACCCCGAGGACACTGGGCACTGATGGGTGAGGGGCGCTCACCCGCAGGCCACAGTACAGAAGAAATACTAAGGACCCAGGGGCCCTCCCCTAGCAGGACCCTGGGGAAAGGGAACAGGGCTGAGACCCTGCTGTGGGGGGTGGGGGGCCGCCATGCAGGAACCTGCAGCACCCAGGTCGCACTGTGCCCTGCAGGGCGAGGGGCGCTCACCAGCAGGGCCCAGAGAATCCTGGGGACTGGAGGCTGCAGCCTGGGGCGCTCACCCACAGCCAGCAGGCCAGGCCCAGCCCTGCTGAAGGGAGGAGCGCTCACCCCCAGGAACTATGGAAGCCTGGTCCCAGGAGGGCCAGGGTGGCTCCCCTCCACACTCAGGGCCGCTGGGGCCCTGCTGGGTGAGGGGCGCTCACCCCCAGGACCCCAGCAGCCTGAGCGCTGGGGGCCGAGGGTGCTCCCCCCCCAGGAACCCTGGAGAATGAGCGCCCCTGGGAGAGGGGCGCTCACCCACAGGGCTCAGAATCCCGGGGGGCACCTTTTGCGGAGGGTCCCTCAGCCCCAAGTCTCACTTACCTGGGCCAGGGTGGGGCAGTGGTGCCCTTTCACGGGGCTCAGCAGGGTCCTCCATGACGGTGGGGAGATGTCCTCTGCCAAATCTCCCCCCCTCCACCGTCCTGCCCAGGTGGGCCTTGCTCCGGATCCAAGGGTCCCACAGGGTTCTTCCCTGGGGCCCATCGAGCTCCCCGGTGGCGCGTCCCAGGAGATCCTGACAAGCCTTGGATATTGGCCCCCGCATCCACGGGTCCTGGGCACCTTGCGCTCATGCAAGGGAGCACAGCCCCATGGGCCAAGAGGCCAGAAAATGGTGTGTCAGGATGGATGGATATGGGTCCTGGGTGCCCTTGCAGTTGACATCCCCTGACAGTGGTCTTGAGGTCGCAGGTTTTCTGCACAAGCCTGCCTGCAGGGCCGCACCAAAGGCCAAGGGAGGTGTTTGCCAGGAGGAACTCTCCACTTCCCAGGTGGCCTCTTCCACAGGGACCCTTCAGCCCTCAGGCCAAGAGGGTGTCCCAGGAGGAACTCTCCACTTTCCGGGTGGCCTCTTCCACAGGGACCCTTCAGCCCTCAGGCCAAGAGGGTGTCCCAGGAGGAACTCTCCACTTTCGGGGTGGCCTCTTCCACAGGGACCCTTCAGCCCTCAGGCCAAAGAGGGTGTCCCAGGCCTGGAGGGAAAGGCCCCACCCACACAGTTCACTCCCCAGGCACCAGGTGGCATTATGGCTCAGAAGAGACTGGGCCCTGGCAGGCGAGGGGCGCTCACCCACAGGGCCCAAGGCATACTGAGCACTGGCGAGGGAGGGGCGCCACCCATGGGCCCCAGAGGAGACCCACTGGGCACTGCTGGGAGAGGGGCGCTCACCCATAGGACCCAGAGGGGTCTTAGCCAGGGGCGCTCAGCCTCAGGACACAGAGGACACTGGGGACCTTAGGGCGAGGGGCGCTCACCCGCAGGCCCCAGAGCTCACTGGTCCCTGGCTTGCCTGGGGAGCTTGCCCCAGAGGCCCGGGCACACCAAGGATCCTCGGGCAAGGAGCGCTCACCCGCAGGCCCCTGAGGACAAGGAAGCCTGCTGGGCGCCCCCCAAGCCCCCCGCAAGACAGGCGGCTCAGCCAAAGGACCCCGAGGACACTGGGCACTGATGGGTGAGGGGCGCTCACCCGCAGGCCACAGTACAGAAGAAATACTAAGGACCCAGGGGCCCTCCCCTAGCAGGACCCTGGGGAAAGGGAACAGGGCTGAGACCCTGCTGTGGGGGGTGGGGGGCCGCCATGCAGGAACCTGCAGCACCCAGGTCGCACTGTGCCCTGCAGGGCGAGGGGCGCTCACCAGCAGGGCCCAGAGAATCCTGGGGACTGGAGGCTGCAGCCTGGGGCGCTCACCCACAGCCAGCAGGCCAGGCCCAGCCCTGCTGAAGGGAGGAGCGCTCACCCCCAGGAACTATGGAAGCCTGGTCCCAGGAGGGCCAGGGTGGCTCCCCTCCACACTCAGGGCCGCTGGGGCCCTGCTGGGTGAGGGGCGCTCACCCCCAGGACCCCAGCAGCCTGAGCGCTGGGGGCCGAGGGTGCTCCCCCCCCAGGAACCCTGGAGAATGAGCGCCCCTGGGAGAGGGGCGCTCACCCACAGGGCTCAGAATCCCGGGGGGCACCTTTTGCGGAGGGTCCCTCAGCCCCAAGTCTCACTTACCTGGGCCAGGGTGGGGCAGTGGTGCCCTTTCACGGGGCTCAGCAGGGTCCTCCATGACGGTGGGGAGATGTCCTCTGCCAAATCTCCCCCCCTCCACCGTCCTGCCCAGGTGGGCCTTGCTCCGGATCCAAGGGTCCCACAGGGTTCTTCCCTGGGGCCCATCGAGCTCCCCGGTGGCGCGTCCCAGGAGATCCTGACAAGCCTTGGATATTGGCCCCCGCATCCACGGGTCCTGGGCACCTTGCGCTCATGCAAGGGAGCACAGCCCCATGGGCCAAGAGGCCAGAAAATGGTGTGTCAGGATGGATGGATATGGGTCCTGGGTGCCCTTGCAGTTGACATCCCCTGACAGTGGTCTTGAGGTCGCAGGTTTTCTGCACAAGCCTGCCTGCAGGGCCGCACCAAAGGCCAAGGGAGGTGTTTGCCAGGAGGAACTCTCCACTTCCCAGGTGGCCTCTTCCACAGGGACCCTTCAGCCCTCAGGCCAAGAGGGTGTCCCAGGAGGAACTCTCCACTTTCCGGGTGGCCTCTTCCACAGGGACCCTTCAGCCCTCAGGCCAAGAGGGTGTCCCAGGAGGAACTCTCCACTTTCGGGGTGGCCTCTTCCACAGGGACCCTTCAGCCCTCAGGCCAAAGAGGGTGTCCCAGGCCTGGAGGGAAAGGCCCCACCCACACAGTTCACTCCCCAGGCACCAGGTGGCATTATGGCTCAGAAGAGACTGGGCCCTGGCAGGCGAGGGGCGCTCACCCACAGGGCCCAAGGCATACTGAGCACTGGCGAGGGAGGGGCGCCACCCATGGGCCCCAGAGGAGACCCACTGGGCACTGCTGGGAGAGGGGCGCTCACCCATAGGACCCAGAGGGGTCTTAGCCAGGGGCGCTCAGCCTCAGGACACAGAGGACACTGGGGACCTTAGGGCGAGGGGCGCTCACCCGCAGGCCCCAGAGCTCACTGGTCCCTGGCTTGCCTGGGGAGCTTGCCCCAGAGGCCCGGGCACACCAAGGATCCTCGGGCAAGGAGCGCTCACCCGCAGGCCCCTGAGGACAAGGAAGCCTGCTGGGCGCCCCCCAAGCCCCCCGCAAGACAGGCGGCTCAGCCAAAGGACCCCGAGGACACTGGGCACTGATGGGTGAGGGGCGCTCACCCGCAGGCCACAGTACAGAAGAAATACTAAGGACCCAGGGGCCCTCCCCTAGCAGGACCCTGGGGAAAGGGAACAGGGCTGAGACCCTGCTGTGGGGGGTGGGGGGCCGCCATGCAGGAACCTGCAGCACCCAGGTCGCACTGTGCCCTGCAGGGCGAGGGGCGCTCACCAGCAGGGCCCAGAGAATCCTGGGGACTGGAGGCTGCAGCCTGGGGCGCTCACCCACAGCCAGCAGGCCAGGCCCAGCCCTGCTGAAGGGAGGAGCGCTCACCCCCAGGAACTATGGAAGCCTGGTCCCAGGAGGGCCAGGGTGGCTCCCCTCCACACTCAGGGCCGCTGGGGCCCTGCTGGGTGAGGGGCGCTCACCCCCAGGACCCCAGCAGCCTGAGCGCTGGGGGCCGAGGGTGCTCCCCCCCCAGGAACCCTGGAGAATGAGCGCCCCTGGGAGAGGGGCGCTCACCCACAGGGCTCAGAATCCCGGGGGGCACCTTTTGCGGAGGGTCCCTCAGCCCCAAGTCTCACTTACCTGGGCCAGGGTGGGGCAGTGGTGCCCTTTCACGGGGCTCAGCCAGGGTCCTCCATGACGGTGGGGAGATGTCCTCTGCCAAATCTCCCCCCCCTCCACCGTCCTGCCCAGGTGGGCCTTGCTCCGGATCCAAGGGTCCCACAGGGTTCTTCCCTGGGGCCCATCGAGCTCCCCGGTGGCGCGTCCCAGGAGATCCTGACAAGCCCTTGGATATTGGCCCCCGCATCCACGGGTCCTGGGCACCTTGCGCTCATGCAAGGGAGCACAGCCCCATGGGCCAAGAGGCCAGAAAATGGTGTGTCAGGATGGATGGATATGGGTCCTGGGTGCCCTTGCAGTTGACATCCCCTGACAGTGGTCTTGAGGTCGCAGGTTTTCTGCACAAGCCTGCCTGCAGGGCCGCACCAAAGGCCAAGGGAGGTGTTTGCCAGGAGGAACTCTCCACTTCCCAGGTGGCCTCTTCCACAGGGACCCTTCAGCCCTCAGGCCAAGAGGGTGTCCCAGGAGGAACTCTCCCTTTCGGGTGGCCTCTTCCACAGGGACCCTTCAGCCCTCAGGCCAAGAGGGTGTCCCAGGAGGAACTCTCCACTTTCGGGGTGGCCTCTTCCACAGGGACCCTTCAGCCCTCAGGCCAAAGAGGGTGTCCCAGGCCTGGAGGGAAAGGCCCCACCCACACAGTTCACTCCCCAGGCACCAGGTGGCATTATGGCTCAGAAGAGACTGGGCCCTGGCAGGCGAGGGGCGCTCACCCACAGGCCCAAGGCATACTGAGCACTGGCGAGGGAGGGGCGCCACCCATGGGC